>NC_041218.1:29140546-29172162 GCF_002837175.3 Physeter macrocephalus
CCAGACCGGGGCGCGAACCCGGTTCCCCTGCATCGGCAGGCGGACGCGCAACCACTGCGCCACCAGGGAAGCCCCTGTCAGTGTGATCTTTGGTTTAAGAAATCTATCCCAAATGTTGGGAGTTTCAAAGAAGCTGACCCTAGACCATATCTCTGTAAAGATCAACATATTGGCTTAGCACAAAATATTTATTTTCAACGAATTCACTGTGATTCTGTTTGGTAGATCTCTAGAACAACAAATGGAGAAAATATTCCAAATCTAAGATGTAATTCCATCATAACTCATTATGGTTTTCATTGAATAGCTTGGATTTTATAATCTTCTAAGTCAAAAATATATTTTATGAATTAGTCTTCTGATTTCATGTTCAAAGAGCACATGTCAATGACCTTGATGGGTAACTGGGAAGTGAATGCTGGCCACAAACATGTTATGTTTCTAAATCCAACTTTGACTTTCTGATCTATTCCTGGACTCGTAGGGATCTGCTACTGGTTGTCTCCGTTACTATTTTTTTTTTTTTTTTTTTGCTAACACTTCTAGATCTGAAAACACAAATATAAGTTTTTCTTCAGTGAGTCTAGGGTCCAGGAGGAGAAGACATATGGATAAACAAATCAGTGCAATGAGAATTAAAGGTAATTTAATAAAGACATGTTTACATGGTCAGTTCCCTGGGGTGATATGATTGGTTTTGAAATGTAGAAAGCTGAGTACCTGTTCACTAAGACAGGATTACTCCTGCTTTCTAGCCTAAGCCAGATGACTAGTTCCCTTGAAACTAGAGAAGAAAATGGGGTTTTGGTATTTAATTGCAACCCTGCTGTCTGGGATCTTACTTTGCTTCTTCACCTATATCTGGCATCGGGGTTCTATGCCGTGCTCTGCCAAGTCTGACTCTCCTGGCTTCTGACTATAGCTTATCCATCATAGAATCTTAGGAATGGGAAAACCCACCGTGGTTCAATTATCCAGTCATTGCTTGAATCCTCTATACAACACTCTTAATAATAGGTTTTTCTGCCTAGGCTTAAATATCTCTGATGTTAGAGTCTCTTTATCTCTCCCAGCATAGCTTATTCCAAATTTGGATTGTTTTCAATGTTAGAAAGTCATTTCCTCTTTCAAAATAAGTTCCTCTTCAAACGTAATTTCTCTCCAAATTATATCTACTGGGGGTCATATGAAATGTTTAGTTATTTTTCCTCAGGATGTCCCTCTAAATATTTGAATACTGATACTGTAGTCTCCTGAGCCTTACCTTTTTCATGATAGGGTCACATTTGCTTCACATATATCAAGACTCTTTACCAACCAGTGGGTCTTCTTCCAAAGAGTCTCTGCTTTGTCTACATTCTTTGTAAAGCCTGGCATCTATAGCAGGGCACAACATTCTTTAAGCAATGAAATATGGAAATATAGATGAGTTTTCTAAGCTATAAAAGATAACTAAAACTTTATCATGATAATAACAACAATAATTCACATTTGTATGGTGCTTTCTTTGGGAAATAGCATGAGAATAATGTTGGAAGCATGGGTTCTGAAGTCAGACTTCCTGGGTGAAAATCGTGTCCTCACCACTCTTGGATGACTAATTTTATAGTTAGGACTCTTTACCTCTCTGTTCCTCACTATTACCACTTGAAAATATGGTTCATATTAGGATGAGCCTCACAGAATTAAGTAATATGAGGATTAAATGAGCTAGTACAGGGAAAACCATCAGCACAGTGTTTAACACAAAATAACAGGTTACGTACTCGCTCCATTTTATCACCACACTTCACTCTTTTTCTCAATCACACTACTCTTTTTTTTTGTCTCAGTGCCTTTGAACTTATTGTGCCCTTGCTTGAAAAGCTGACCCGCCTCCTCTTCACTGGCTGTCTTCTCTTCCTTCATATCTCAGCTGAAATGTCCCCCTCTTGGAAAGGTCCTCCCACTTCTGCTAAACTACTGCCTATCACATCACTCTGTTTATTCTTTTGACAATACTTCTCACACTCTGCCATTATCTTGTTTAGTTATTTGTTTTTCTTTCTCTAATAGAATGGAAGCTTAATCAGAGCAATACCTTATCTGGTCTGTCAACTGTTATATTTACAGAGACTAGTAGTGAATAAATAAATTGATGAGTATCACCTACAATTATTCTTGTTATTTCATTTCTCTTAGTTCTCATGAGTGCTCTCTGAAGCAGGCAGATCAATGAATTCACATTTTTGGAATAACTAAAATGTACAGCAATATGTATTTCACAAATGTAAGGGGAAACAGGGCCACGAAAATTAATAAATCCACTAAAACTCTCCAAACATTTCTAAGCAGCTGCAGAGAATTCAGTTCAGTGGAGCATGAAACTCCATTTCATGTGCCCCAGTTTGTCATATTAGGAAATTTCAATATGTGTATTAAAAGGAAACACTTATTTAGGACCCAGAATGGTAATGTTACCATGACAGATCTATTTAGTTTAGTCTGGTTTTGGCCTTGCAAACAAAATTCTAATGGAGGCTAAGTAACAGAATCTTAAAGAGTTACAAAACAAATTTTCACTGCTACATCCTACTTTCATTTATTTCAGTTAGAATTCCTGGCAGACTTGAATAAAGGGATGCTCACATGAAATGATGTATTTCTGAGGGCCCTGTATTATTTTCTAACCCAAATTATTTCTATACAAAAATCATTAAACTCGATGTAGAATTACCAGTTGAATTTTCAGTTAAAACTAGAGGTAATTCAGTAGTTGAAACTAGTGTAATCACATTTCTGCTCTGGTAGGCATATATGTGTGGGCTCTGTGATATTATCTTTCCCTTTTTTTCTATTAAACAATTAAAATTTGCATGTATTCTCAATGTAAAGAGCAACACATACAACTATAGAGTAAAAGAGTAAAAGACTCCATATTAACCTTCTTCACCTTTTATTCCTCTTTTAAAAAGTTAAGTCTTGTTAACTAGTTGGTGTATAAAGTTATCCCCCAGTATCCATGGGGGATTGATCCCAGGACCCCCTCGAATACTGAAACTGATGGATGCTTAAGTGCCTTACATAAAATGATGTAATATTTGCATATAACCAATGCACATCCTCCCATACATTTAAAATCGTATCTAGATTACTCATGATACTGAATACAATGTAAATGTCATGTAAACAGTTGTTAGTACAATGTAAATGCTATGTAAATAGTTGCCAGCGCCTGGGCAAATCCAAGCTTTGCTTTTTGGAACTTTCTGGAATTTTCTGAATATTTTCAATCTACGGTTGGTTGAATCCAACATTCATACGTGACATTCTCCTTGTATCAATAGGTCTCTGATTCCCTGTGCCAGGCCATCATCTGAGTGGATGCCCTCTTCATCTCACTTAACACCTGATACTCTGCCTTGGTAAGTCCGCCTTTGGTTGACCATTCCACTGGCACAAACATTTATTTTGCTTGGCCTCTCCTAATAGCTTTAAGACTGAAACATTCAGGAAGAAATGAAATGAAAGGGAAATGAAGGGAAGAGGAAGAAGAGAGGAAGTGCTCCAGTTCTTTGTCTATGCATTTGTATTTGTACGTATGTGCATATATCTGGAATCATTTTTCTTCTTATCTTTCTACATAAATGAGAATCATGTTACACATGTCGATATGACTTTCTTGTCTCTAAACAATAATGTCTTGGAGGTCATTCAATATCAGTGTATCTAATTCTGCCACATTTTAAAAAGTGGCTGGATGATATTCCATAGCATGGATGTACTATAACTTATTTACACACACACATACTTGCATGCACACACACACACACACACACACACACACACGTATAGCTATTTACTCGCCTATTCCTGGACAATAAGGTTGATTCCAATTTTCTCTATTACAACCAAAGCTTCAATTAACATATTTGTGCACCTATGTTTTTAATCTCACTATAGAAATCTCATCCTATTAAAACAGAGTGACAAATTTTAGAGAAACTATAATGCAGTTATAACTTCTTTGATTTATGGCTTCTAGAACGCTGTTAAAGCATGAAATAACAAGCAAAATGTTCTTTTCTAATGAAAATGAAACTATTCTTTTATCTGCTACGATTTGAAGGACATAAAAAGGCTTGCTGACCAAAATTATCTCCCTTACAAACTGACACAGTGCCTGCAGCTCTCATGAAATTATTATTCTGAGGATACAACTTATAAAGGCAGTGTGATAGGTAAACATGGTCCCTGAGAGGGCTCCCGTGAACTCATTTATTCCTATTACTGTCTCGGAGTGCAGTTCATTAGATCAGGAAAAACAATATTTGAGAACAAGTCTTAGAGATGAAGTTGTCAAGGACAGACAGCTACACAGTCTAGTCTACACAGTCAGATGAAAGGTTGATAAACAGAAGAGCAAATGACTGGAAAATTCCTAAGAATCGGGCGCTACCTGAAAGGCAGGTCCTGTTGAGAAAAAAAAAGATGGCGCTCAGGGTAGTGGTGGGAGTTACGTGAGCGATGGCTGAGAACCAGGGCTGTTTGGGAGAAATGATGCCCAAGGAGCAGTTTCAGAGACCCACTTTGAGTCAAAGCACACCTGCTCCACAGTCTATTAGGGATGGGGAAAAAATCACAAGTTTGAAATTTTATTTATTTATTTGAGAATGAGAAATACATTAAAAAAAATTTTTATTGGAGTATAGTTGCTTTATAATGTTGTGTTAGTTTCTGCTGCACAGCTAAGCGAATCAGTTATACATGTACAAAAGTTGCACTTTGCTTTCATTGGTTAACCATAACTGGTTTATTTTTTAAATGATCATTCTTCTATTTTAACAGCTTTGTTATATAAAAATAAGAAATTATGAAATCAAAGAGAATAAATATAGTGGACTAACCATGGATAAAATAGAATTATAATCTGGTACTCTTCAGTACTGTTACTGGAATGAAAACTTCACATTATCAGTTTTGTTAGTGCAGTGCAGTCATAAGTCATTTTAGAAACATTAGGGTGTTAATCCCAATATAACATATAAGAATATGTCATACATCATACCATATATATTATATAATATACAAGCAGATGTCATACATTATATCATATATATTATATGATATATAAGCAGTTGTGTTAAGTAATATTTAATGAGTGCTGTGATACCATTCTGTTGAGATCTGAAAGTAATACAAGATTTTTAATTAGATGAAATTATGCCCTTGGCAAGGCAATTCTGTTAAGTAACTCTAAGTAAGTATGTTTAAAAGTAGAGACATCTCCATTCTTGAAAAATAATTTTACTTGAATTTTGTCTCTTCTTTTTACAAGAAAAATTGTATAGAAAAATATTAATCATTATGTGCTCTTATAAAGTCCAACACCCTTTAAGAATGACTTAACCAAGGCAACCAGGCTATCACATTTGTAGGGCAAAAATAAAAGGATCATTTTACACTAAATTCCATCAGCTAATGAGGGGTGGGGTGAGAATCAGTAACAAAGTTAGCAAGACACAGGCAGGTAAGAGGCAAGAAACTGACCTGTGTGTCAGATTATAGGGATTGAGGCAGAGGTACAAGGAGACTAGGGCTAGCAACGATCAACATCTAAAAAACGGACTGAGGTTTAAGCAGGTTAGACTAGGCTCTTCACAATCAAAATAAGGGAATCATGTTTCCTCCGCAGGCTGGCAACAGACTCTTAAAGGAGTAGAAGGCCAAGCCAGTATATGTATCCAGAGGGCTGGTAAGTGGTAAGTGAGGTATGCAAGATGGGCCTGGCTGTGCTGATGTTGAGGGTTGAGACTGCAGGCTGAAGGTTTGGGAACCCTTCAAGAATAGTGCCATCTGTCCCACTAGGCCCCTTTAGCCTTTCAGTGGCCCCTTACTCCCCACAGTTGATTTGGCTTATAAAGATAAACCTGAGTCTCCCGTTTCTCAGAGGTCCTAGGAGTTCTATATGGGAAATGCTGAGTTATCTACTAGGACTTGGGGACTCCTTTGTCTTGAAGAACCTGAGTCCTACAGACTACCACTCAGGGTTAATCCCCATTTTACTCTGCTGGGTTAAGGTGGTCTTTCAGTGTGTAACCATTTTACTATATCCCAACTCTACTAAGAGAATACCCTTAAATCTTGGGGATGGCACCATTTCTAAAGGAGACTCTGTGGAACTTTTCTGTACCTTGTTACAGTCAGTCTCTTTTCCAAGAAATGATTACGAGCCATGGCAACTGATTTTAGGATTAGTGTAGAACAGAAAGAGCTCCTACATTCCATAGGCTCCCAGGAGGGAGGCTTTGAATTCCCTGTCAGACTCATATTCTCTCTCATCATGTCCTTTGGGGTATAGGCCTTAGAGTCCAGAAGAAGTTCCATTAGAGCTACTATGACAGGGGCCATCACTACATACAGGAATATGGGGGTTGGGGATTGCAAAGATCCTCACATTGCTGAACAGTGCCTCTATACTGTTGAATAGTTCCTTAGGTATTTGTAGGTAAACACTAGGTCCTTTCCCCATTTCTGTGACTAGGATGAAAAGTCTTATTTCAAATTCAGGACCTTCAACAAGCACTGCCCACTCATAATCAGACTGGAGTCCGAGTGTTCCTCAGGCTTCTCTGTCACTAATGACCTAGCTTCCTGATCAACATCTAATAGTACGTGCACTATTAGGTGGGATGCAGAACTTTTAATGAGTGAAGGAGATGTCATCATCAGGGCATGGTCCCTACTGAATTCTATTCTGAAGGTACTTGACTAGGCTTAATGATAAGAATTTGACCAAAATGACAAGCTGCTTCTTCCAAACTTTTGAGAAAATGACCCTGTCACTAAGTCTAACATTCTTCTCAGGGTTCTGGAGAAGAAGGTGTCTTTAACCTCGGAGGGATATTCCATGGCTAACAGGGGAGAGAGAATTTCTTCTCCCTGGAATGGACATGGATTGAGATGTTATGCTTGACACACTGCCACCAGGGTATGGACGAATGGAGGTCCAGAATGCAAAGGAGGAGTAGATATGGCTGGCTGCGGATATCAGTAAGAACTAGGCTGTGTTCAGTAGTTTTTCAGGAGTTCCCAACATTGACCATGTCATTACTAGGCAGGGCTTAACTGGGACTTTTCATATCACTTGGAGGTATACTGTGAATCCTCCCAAGCCAAAGGGCAAAACTGAGTCAAAAGTAAATTAAAAAACATTTTTCCCCATTCAATTTAAAAAATTTATCAAAAATTAATATCTACTTAAAATAAGACAATGTCTTGGCCTTACAAATTTTGTAGTTATTTATTTACTTGAATAAATGTAATCCCTATAATTTTGGAAAGTCCCCAGAGGATAATAAACTAAAATGACTGTACTCAGTGTTCATGACCATACGTATGCAGCATAACTTAACAGGTCACTAGGAGTCATTTCCTTTACCTACAGATGTTTGTTTTCTGCTGCCAGATAAGAAGTGCTCAATTAAAAGGTGTTCAATGAATGAATAAGTGAATGAAGTGATTATCCAACAAGTTCAGGCTCTATCATCCACCGTAAGATTTTCAAATAAGTTTTCTACTAGAATAATGAGATCTGACAGATGCTTTTTTTCTCAGTTTCTACATACAGCTATTAAAACTTTCAAAAATATCCCCCAGGGTAAGAGACTAAACTCCAAGCAAAATGCAGCCCAGTGATGGAAAATATGATTTGTATGTGTAGTAGTAAAATAATTTATCCTGTGGAGTTGACATTAGTGACTTGAAAAGTGACAAATACATGAGTTACTTAACTCCAAACAGCTACTGAAAAAAGGAATGAATAACAATGTTTACTTAAAAAAAAAAAATCCGGAAAAATTTCAATCCTATTTTTCAACTTGTGAAGGTAGCACTAAATTACATTACCAACAGTCAAAAAATTTAGGAGGAAATTGTTAGTAACAGTAATAGTTGAGGAGAACTGCAAGACTGGAATTTGGAAACTAAAAAGAAAAGAAAAAAGAATCAAGGAACTAATAATACCATTTGGATAGCATTAGAACCCAGGATCTTTTGGAACCAGGTCAATAAAAAATGATTCTTGAAAGGTTATGAAAAAGAACTTTCCTTGGCAATTGCTAGAGATAAATGTGTCTAGAGTAATTCAAGGAAAAGATAGCTTGCAGCCAGACTCACTAGTGAGGGATTCCCACTGGACTCACCCAGGCCAAGAACTTCCTGAGGTAGGTAATGATGCCCTACCTAAATCAACAAATTAATGGAAGTTGTGTTAACAACTGTTCAAAAGTTTACCTTCTCTCTTTACTGATGCAGAGAGCAGGTTTTGAAAATAACATTTACAATGTTATTATACGTTAAATAGAAGCAATAATAATATTTTTTCATGTCAATATACTACATCCAGAGAACTAAAGCACTTCCATGTGGGTAAATGTATTCACACATATGCTTTCTCTTTTTTACTCTATCATTCATTCATTCCCCAAATTAAGGCAATGTAAGTAGAGACTGATCTCGATTCTGGACACTGCAAGATGAGGTTCCCCAGACCAACAGCAGCGGAATCACCTGAAAAGTGTTAGGTATTAAATTTACAGCCTCCACCTCAGATTTACTGAATCAGAAGTTCTGGAAGTCAGACCCAGCAATCCTACCTTAGTAAGATTTATTTAGTAATATTTAGATAATTCTGATGCACGCTAAAGTTTAGGAAACACTGATTTAGATTATAAGCTCTCTATTTAATGCTCTTGTTAAGCTTTATCATTATAATTGCTCCTTTGGCAAATTCATTTTCAAATAAGGAGCACAATGTAAAAGCTTAGGAAAAATCCAATTAAGAAAATGGAATTCCATACTAATCCAGTATTTTATTATTTTTTAATGTTATTTAAATGCGAAGGAATTTCATATAGTCACAAAAGTTATTTTTAGTTGATGGATCATCACATACTGTGAGCAAAAATACACTAATCAACTGTGATAATTTAGCATGAACTTTAACATTATTAAACATGTAATAATTTTTCAGTGATAACCTATAACATACAACCCTCCCAAGATGTGTGAATTTCAACGTCTTGTAATCTACTCTAACACTGTCCAGATATGGTGAAAAACGTGTGTGTGTGTGTGTATACATATATATACATATATACACACACACACGTATTATATGTATATAATTGACAAAGTTTAATAGTTATCTGATCAATAGCTGCTTGCTGTTGAATTGCTTAACATTAGGAAATTGGAAGGTGACAGACTATTTAATGCCAAAATTAATTAGCATCAGATAAATATAGTTCCTTAGATCTCTGTGGCATCTAATCTATATAAACATCTTGCAGTGATAACTCATAAATGATTAAACAAAGGTCAGACACATTAGAGGAATTTGCATCATAAGCCCGAACTTAATTTTCTACTCAATTTACTTTTAAAAATGTTGATGGGATAAAAACATGTCAATAAGACTTGGACTTTAAATCAAACCTTCTTCCTTGTGCTGAAGAAGCATAAAAAAGCAATCTCAATCACCATAAATGAAAGGCATAGAACAGTTATTATAATTTACCAAAACATGTACTTTGGGGGGTAAAGGATCATAGTTAAAAGTCACAGAATCTTCTCCCCAAATCTACTCTGAAGACACATAAACATATCTCGAACTGGCTTTCCTCACTATCTCCACAGAAATTAAAGATGTAATTATTCTGCTAAAAGGAAACAATAGACGCTGCTCTCTGAAGATGAACTGTTCTCCTTCCAAAAGAGAATGAACTCTTTCATGTCAACAGAGGCTCACTTAGAAAAAGGGGAATTGGAATGGGGGATCCTTTGATCTATAGGTCAGCAACACTGTCGATCAATGTGCAAAAGAACGTGAGCTCCTGGAGGGTGACTGCTCTGAAGCACATTCTGAGAGCATATCAAGGCTACAGGTTACCTGCATAATTGTTCTGACTTTTTAAAAAACTATACTTTCTGGTGAATGATGTAGAAAATGTGACTGAGCTGGCAGTGATTCAGACAATCAACTATGGGAAATTGATTCTCACTGAGCTAGGATAACGATCCCGATCGTGAAACGAATGCAGAGTGAATATACTGCACTACAAGAGAGAAGAAAATCAAGTTGTGTGAGACTTTAAGTGCGCTCAATGGAATCCTGGCTAGATCGAGTCTGGGTGAAATGCAAGTGTATAATGATATGGCCATCTTTCTAAGAGAACAGTATCCATTTCCACACTAATTACAATTTATTAGCTACTCTTTAAGGATATAGATGACTACTATAGTATTTTCAACTTTATTGATCAGTAAAGAAGTTCACCTGCTACAGCCAAGTAGGAAGAGACCCAGATACAAGGCCCTCAGATACATAAACCATTAGATCATTATATGAAGTGAGGAAATACTCAGAAGCAGAAGACTTTCTGTGACGCAAAACAACTTGTTAATCACACATAGAATAAAAATTAATTTAAATAAATTTATATTATATTAAATAGACGTTTAAGCCCCGTTTGGTTATAAAACAAATATATATCTAGTGTAGACAAGCTAGAAGATATGGACAAGCAGAGATGAAAATAAAAGGTACCCACAATTCCACTTTTCAATAAAAAGACACATGCATAAAGCAAAAAGACCATACCAAACACGATGGCTTTGGAACCAGCATTTTTTATATCTACACGATAATTAAAAAATCTAACAGCTTTGTGTTGTAACCCACATCACTGAAACAAATGACTTAGATGTGGCCATAAGGAGTCTCAGGAAGAGCCCTGGGAGTCAAGACCCAGGTTTAAGTTTCCAGTCTGCTGCTCAGCTTGTGACTCTGGGCAAGTGACTTCATCTCTCTTTCTCCATTTGTAAAGTGAAAACACTATCATGTCTCAGCTTTATTCAGTCATGGCATAAATACTTGCAGGGTACATACCACGTGCCACACTATGCGAAAGGAAAGATGAATAAAACACGGGACCTGCCACGTCCTTGTGTTATGTGCAACAAAGAGGAGGGCACGGGAGGAATGTGAGAGATCTGCACTGGCCCGGGGCCAGCAGGAATCAGGAAGGCCTCCCTTCTTAAAGGAGGCGCAGAGGTTTGGAATTCTGGCAAAACAGTGAAGAATGATTAGAATCAAAGAGACCTGCTTTTGAAAATGCTGGCACAGCAGAAGGCAGGGGGAAAGATAATTATGGGGGGCAGAACAGGATAGGTGGGCTGAAACGAATCACGAAAGTCACTCTATGGCGCACTAAAGAGTCCATTTTTCATTTTGTAAGTGATGGGGAGCAATTGAAGGGATTCAAACAGGAGAATAATATAATCGCATCTGTACTTTAGAAGGAGAACAGTGTGATGGATAGTAACCTGGTACAAAACAAGTCCTGAGTATTACAGAAAATGGATCTGACTTTAATACCTTTATTGAGCACTTTATATGTACTGAGCACTGTTCTAAGTGCTATGAATATACTGACTCATTTAATCATTGCTGCGCCCTTTGAGGTAGGTACCATTATTAGCTCTTTTGACAGATGAGGAAATAAAAGAGGCAGAGCCTATGGAGCCCACTCTGAAGCTAAGCAGTTAAATAGTCTGACCCCAGACCCTTTTACTTATCAGACAAAATAGCAAAGGAAACCCCACTAAAACCTGCTTCCTTAGACTATGACGAGGTTCATAATCTTTATCTCAGCTTGCACTCCCTGTGAAGTCATGTGACATGGTTAGTCCCGTCTCCTTGAAACCCTCTCTCATTTGGATTCTGTAAAACCCTCTCCCTCCCCCTGCCTTCCTAACATCCCCCTCTTTCACTAGTTCCAGTTCCCTTAGTTTACTAACTAAAACAGTGATGAAAAATCATGCTTAACATCCCTTGGTCCAAATAGGTCAATAACTAAAAATTTAAGTTATTGCCAATCAAAGTATGCTATAAATTTTATTATCTAGAATTTTGGATAGGATAGCAGTTAAACCAGAATTAATTCATGGGGCCCTAAGAATGTTCTCATCACATTCCTTGTTTTCTGTCCAGAGAGCAAGAGTACTAGAGAGGCTGGGGCATAGCGATTTCCATTTCTCTCTCACCCACAGCTTAGCACGGCTGCTCTCTTTGCCTGGAACAATCTTTCACCCATGTTGGCTTAGTTAGCTCCTACTTATGCTTTATCTCAACTTAAAGTCCCTTTCGGGCTTCCCTGGTGGCGCAGTGGTTCGGAATCCGCCTGCCGATGCAGGTGACACGGGTTCGTGCCCCGGTCCGGGAAGAGCCCACATGCCACGGAGCGGCTGGGCCCGTGAGCCATGGCCGCTGAGCCTGCGCGTCCGGAGCCTGTGCTCCGCAACGGGAGAGGCCACAACAGTGAGAGCCCGCGTACTGGAAAAAAAAAAAAAAAAAAAAAAAAAAAATTAATCTGTTAAATTAGAGCTGGATAGCTTCTTCTAAGGGACTAAAGTTTAGCCTAGGTAGACAAGAATCTGATTTTAAGTTCAAGGTTGCTGCTCCTTCCTAGAGACCGGCAGTCACCTCCCTGGCTATGGGCAGCTGCGGGATGGGACTGGATGCCTGCACTTCGGCTGGCTTGCCTATGAGTCTGCCTGGGAACCCCCAGGTGGTCTTCTCATTTCGGGCTCTTTGAGAAGGAGCCCACAGTGGAGTTGCTTGAGCTCTTTGTTTCCAGGACAATGCATACAGGCATTTAAGAGTGAGGGGGCCTCTGGGTGGGGAGTAGCCCCGCAAACAGCGGGGAGCATCACAGGGAACCTGGAAACTGGTCCCACTGATGCCAGGCTCCACTCTGCACTCAACCTCTGCTGCCAGGTTTCTTCCTCAGTCACGATAATTATTTCTCAGGGGTTCCCGACTGCCTCTCTCAGTCCTGGCTTCCTTCAAGCCCACCTCCCTTGCTTATTAGATACTACCCTGAATCTACCTCTAAATAGGGTTCAAGTTCGCTTCCCTCCCCATGGAACCCTAGGCATATACAGTTTGAGGAATGAATCTGGGCAGCTGTTAAGTGTCCCAGAATATTCTGTGATAGTTAAGATGGTCCCTGCACAGTCTATAACAGTTTGGAGGCTGGTTTGCCAGAAACCACAAAGAACCTCTAAGATCCTCTGCATTCCAGCCAAGAAAAGTTCTAGCTCTGGCCCAAAGCATCTCTTACCTGAACAAAACATACTACGTGGTTAAAACAGAGACCTGTATTCACAGGTAGCAGGATAGAGAGATAGCCATATAGATACATACATACATTCAATGGATAAAGGGGAAGAAAATCAGTCCTAAACATATCTGAATATATTTCAAAATAATTTTTTGTATCAATAATTCTCTGCTTCAGTTAATAAGAAATCTTTCTGAATAGAAGAAATGAGTCACTTACATATTCTTCATCTTTTTACTCTTTGAAAATCCTCGGTTTAAAGAGTCAGAGTTACCACACAGAAAACAGGAAAATAGGTAAATAAGCCTTGCACTCAGCCTTTACTGATTCATAAAATAAGAAGGTGACATAGGTCAACTTAAAATAATTGCAATGGTATTTTGCCTAAATGTTGAAAATATTTAAATGAATTTTGTGTGATTACACAAACTGTGGTCTGATCTTAGATTTTTTTAAAAAATTAATCATGTACTATTCTCTCTCTTTCTCTCTCTCTCTCGGTGTTTTGTTTTTTTGTTGGTTTTTTTGCTGAAAGATGAATTTTATGAACCAGGGCACTTCAGAGTAAACACAGAAAGTGAGATAAAGGAGGTCCAGAAAAGGGAGGGAGAACAGTACACCCAGCCACCAAGCCCAGACATTTGAGCACAGACAGAAGGAGAAACAGCCAGATGTTCTCATCTTGAGCTGCTAAGGGACTTGTCCAATCCATTCAAGACTGCCAAGTATAGTCAGCAGGGGTGGTCATGAGGCTGAGCTAGAGAATGTGTGCAATTTCAGCTCTACTCACGGGGGAGTACTACTGGCGTATTGTTTTACTCTTAGATACATTCAGCAATGATTATTTAATTGTAATGCTAATCTGTAGCCACACCTTTATTTTTTCAGTTCTATACTAAAGTGATAGTTGCAGAGAAATAAATTCTAAGTTTTAGATTATTTAACGGAACCTATTCGGCCTTTACAATGAGGCATGCTCTACTCATCACATTTAGCACAGGGAAAGTTTGCTCAGTCATACATCGTAGCTAAACTTTAAAAAATGTACAATGATAGGAAATACCTGTCTATAATATGCATTTAAACAACCCCTTCTAATCCTCTTGTGAGATTATCAGATACACCTCGACCTGTTTAATCGGTCCTTATCCAACTACCTTGCCCTTCTTAGCTAAAACTAAAAGAAGCAAGTTGAAAACCTTTTGTTTCAACATACGTGTTTAAACAATTAGCGAAATACGAATAGCATATAATAAGATGTGATACTCTCCTGCCTCCTATGGCCCTCCATAGTCCCGTTCTTCAGGGGTAACCACTGCCAACAGGGTGGTGTGTATCTTTCCAGGCCTCTCTTCTATGCCCATATAAACATATAATATTTTACAAAAATGAGGTAATTCTATACATGGAGTTCTAGAACTTGCCTTTCCACTCTTAAGTTGGAAATGAGAAATGAACAGTCTGTTTTAGATAAGGAGTGATGATTCAGAGGAAAACATAATATGTTAAGAATGTTTTCAGATTCTAGATGTAAAGAGAGGGCTGGATGAGCCAGAAATCAGTCATTATTCAAGGTAGATCCAAATTTTCTCTCTGAGTTACCTTTGGCCTACTTTCTCCTAGGTTAAGAGAAGTAAAATTACTAAACCTAACTATGGTCCAAAAATAAATGCCAAACATCAAACCAGACAATACACAACCTTATATTACGGTTCTTTTGTTTTCCGTTAAGTAGCATCTTCTAGTCTATGTATGTGTTGGAAATACTGTTTAGACAGGATACTCTATTTAAGGAAGCAGAAATCAATTCAGCGTTCAGAGACTTCCTCCTTCCAAGGTATTCAGTCAAGTGTCTAGTTGTGACTCCTGTGTGGCCTTTCTAACTTGTACCCAATGCAACCCTTTAGCTAAAACTTTAAAGGTGTCTGAGTTTAAGAACACTTGAGAATATATCAATACAAAATTTTCAATTTCAAGTTGTCTTAAAGTATGGTGAAAAAGAACCAACAGAATAATTTTTTTTCAATTTCCAGGAAATAAAGACTACATTTCAATAGTGACTACTTCTAAGAACAGAGCAGTGAAAGTCCATTCATTTCTGATGATCTTATCATTGCTTGAAGGTGAAAAGGTCTAACAACTCAAACAGAAGATCTTAATCTCATGTGATCATTATGGGCTATACGTTCATGATATTAAAAAAAAAAAGACCAAATGACTTAGTGGTTTTTTTTATTGAATTGTCTTTGTTCAGGCATTGTTATAGAAAATTTAAGGTTAAGAAAGAAACCTTATGTGAAACCTTCAGAAGAAACCTTTATGAAACCCTTACATGAAATGAAGTTACTAAGGAAAGAACTGTATTTTAATGCTGACATTCCCAGATTTACAATTCATTCTTTCATTGCAGAGTGACAAACGAACTTTGCTCACCTTCTTGTAATAACTTTAAAAATGGGACTGGTGACTGTATTTACCACCCCTGCCATTTCTCAACATAATTATAGAATATATCCTGAATAGAAAAGTTGTTTATGACCTATGTTAAAAAAAACACAACTGAAAGAGTAATACTTTCTCCTCCCCTTCCACCCTCTATTTCTTCAACCATTTGGTAGCCAGCAGGGATTTTTATTGTTTCTTCACATATTACAATTGTGTAATCTTTCTTAAACAACCTTAGCTTAAATGATTCCATTTAAATCATGTTTGATGTGCCATATGATATTTTTAAATGGCTTATGGAAAACAATGAGCTCTCTTACAGACAGATGTTATGATGGTCTTAGTAATTTTTATGAATAGAATTCTATATATACAAACATTCAAGCCTAGGTCTTTTCTTCTGAGATTGCAGCTAATCTGACAAGTAGCGCAACAACATAAACTGCTGTGAACAAAACTAGGACTATGTGTGGTCAAAACCAATTTACTTCAGCCATTCATCAATTACTTAAATTTCAGAATCTTAAAATTAATTTATCCTGAAATTTTACACAGCACATACAGTTTTTCATTTTCCAGGTGGAATAATAATCATAGAAATTGAAAAGACTACCAACCTTTATCTACATTTGTACTAAAAATAAAAAGAGATAATATACTTAATAGTGAATAATCCACATTTAAAATGCTTGGCTTTGGTGTGATTTGCTTGGGAGAGATATGCTTATTTAGATAAAGGCTTTAGTTTGTTTTCTTTTTGACGCTCTAGGAATTCAGACAAAATAATCAATCCACACTGAGCTTGAGCTAAGCAGCTATAAAATGTCCTCAGCTGAAACTCTAATCTCTTCCTAGGATCCTTTGGTAAGCTTCCACCCTCACCTCAACTCTGGAACATTCCCTTTTGAGACCTACCACCCCTCCTCCCATAGCAAATGACACTTTTTAATGAATCTATCCCTTTGATCACCAGACTGTCTCTTAAAGGAGCTAAAGCCGATAGGCCTTAAGTTATGAACAGGATGATGCAACTGGATTATAAAGCAAAGAACTGTGCATTGTTTGTGCATAGATCCATCCATGAAAGCCTAGTGACTCTTCAGGTGCCACGTCTACATGCAATTAGCCCATTGAAAGGAAGAGCTCTGCGGCTGCCTCCTAAGATAACAATATATGCATGGTGGTATTTGCCAGAAGCTACTGGTAAAACTGCCATCTTCTTGTCTTCTCCTGCCCTGAGGAGGCACCCTCAGGAACCTCAAGGACCTCAGGCTGCTGGAAACAGGCAGCATCACCCCTCATACACCTGCCCTTGCTTGAGGTGATAAGAATGGTAACCCTCTCTCTCCCTAGGCTACAGGTCCTCCATTTTCTGATTCTAGGTTTAGGGAGAATGAAGGATGCATTAAAGCTTGTTTTTCATTTGTAAATATATGAGTTCTCTGTTTAAAAGTTCATCAGTTAAAGTAAAATAACCTGCTTTTAGTTCCACCTCAAACTAGGAAGGTAGATGTTAACAAAACTAAACCAGCTGATTTTTATTCTATGAACATCTTTATGTATCAAGTTTTCTACAACAGTTATATATTATTTTTTTGTTCTTGTTTAAGGATTGTTTTATTGTTAATATTATTTATAGCTCTAGTATTATTTTAATAAGGTCAGACTAAAGGTAAGTATTTTTTCTCTTATGTTTAAATCCTTAAATACTTAAAAAAATCTTAAATATAATTTAAAGATACTTAAAAGATACCTTTTACTCAAAATAACTTAGTTTAAAATCTTTAGGTTGTATGAGTTATGTATATAATAGAGAAAAATTGGTCCAGAGCCTGGAATTAAATCCAGAGAAACTAAGACACAAATTTATTCAAGTAGAATGTAACACACACTTTTACTGAAAACAAAAGTGAAATTGTTTAGGGTAAATAAATGGATTGTTCATTTTTTTATAGTACTTACTCAGGTGTACCCTTCTTATTCACTTAACCATTACTTCAGGTAGTATTTATTTACCATATGTCCTCCCAAAATCCTAACCTAAACCCTGTTATTTGGGGTAATTTAAGAAATTAAGTAATTAGATAAAAGCAAATTAAAAATGGGATTTTACTTTTTGTCAAACAAGTTGATCAGATTTTTTAAATTAGTGTGAGTAAAAATGTGGGGAAATGGATAAATTACCACAATTTTCTAAAATTTGACCATATTTATTTGACCACATATATTAATATTAAAAACAGTAGGCACTTTGATCCAACAACTCTCTTTTTGTTAAAGTCCATTTTTTCTGAAAAAAAATTGCTCAAGTAGATAGAATTTGAGGATGTTCATTACATTAAGTACATAAGAGCAAAACATAAACAAAATTTTTAAAAAAGAATAATTACTTAAAATAATTAAAAATGGCCTAGAGTTATGGAGAATCTTTGTTTTTATACATTTCTCAAGATTAAAAAAAATAAAAATAATAAGGCAGAATTCGTTAGATATATAGGTCATAATTATAAACGGGTAAATTAAGAGCAAGTCTTTCTATACAATATCATACAGAACAACCACATGCCCATCTGCACAGTAATCCACAGGCTAGATATGTCTCAATTTGTTCAATTTTTCCTGCTTTGATGGATATCTTGATTATTTTCCATGTTGTAATTTAACTTATTTCATAGAAAAGGTGATACAAATGACTAATAAAAATTAAAATCCTGACTTCAACAGTAATCAAACAGAACAAATTAAAACAATACGTCATTTTTTAAACATGTCAAATTGGTGAAGATTTTCAAAACGACAGTCATTAAATCCTGGTTTATTCAGTGGGGTAGTCACTTACTTATACTATATGTAAGCATATATATGCTCTCTAGAAAGCAGTTAGGTCATGTGTATCAAGAATTTTGAAAGCATTTATTTTCTTCTACTCAGTAATGGCATATCAAGGATTCTCTAATAAAAAATGATAAAAATATAGACATATCTATTCATCTATTTGCCACCATTTCTTTAAACAGTGAATAGCTTGAATTGGATGATTAAAAATGAAACATTTATTCAATGGACTATTAAGTAGCAGGATCAACAGGAATTGTCACCGCTCAAAACTAATTTCCAGAATAAATTGGATGTAAAACTCTATGTAAAAAATATATAAACATAATATAATAAAAACTGGCCTGAAAAGAATATACCAAATTTTCTAGTGGATGTACCCAGTGGGAGTAAAAAGTGATTTTTATGTTCTTCTTTGTGTTTGAATTTTTTTTTTTAAGTTTCTACTTTTAAAGTAAGAATAAAAAAAGAAAGAAAATGCATGCCTTGCTACAAAATTCATCATGCTTCTGCCCTTCATCTATAAAATAACGTCCAAATTGGCTAGGCTCTTGTTGAAGCCCTTTTAATTTGATCCCGACTTATCAACCCAATCTTATTTCTAATGAGTACCCAACTCTACTACTCAGCTTTATCTCAGATGGTCATGAGGCATGTCATGTTCCCTCTAGGTTCCATCCAGGCTCATCTGATCAGGCCTAGAGCTTCTCTTCTTTCCTAAGGTTTCTGATCAGGATTTCTGGATGTTAACTATTTTAAGCCAACTTCAGTTACACATGATGCTCAAAGCCATGTCTGGTAATCATACAAAATCACGTTAGACCCTGATTCCAATTAACTCAGCACAGTAATTCAGAAGGAAACCCCTTTTGAAAGCAAGATTCCCGTCAATATTTGTTAATATTGATCGTAACAACAACTGTGATCATAACAAAAATAGCAGCTAACATTTATTGAGAATTTTCTATTTACAAGGAGGCTCTATGCCAACTCCATTTATCTCATTTAATGCTCAGAAAAACCCTCCATTTCACAGATGAAAAAACTGAACCTCAATTAGGTTATGCATTTTTCCCAAGGAGACATAGCTGGTGTGGATCTGAGATTCAAATATAGCTCTGTCTGAGATCAACATCTCTAAACTACCAACTTGCTAATGGAAAATCACTAGAATACATTTCGCATATGATATATTTTTAGTGATTAATTGCATACCCATGTAGCTAAGTTAAAATGATGTGTGGAGCTACAAAGTTTTCTTTTACATATAAAAACAGATACAAAAACAATAAAATTTTCCATTGAATTTCATTATATTCTAATATATTTACCTGTATAGGACCAGCCAATCTCTTCAACAAGTTTTCTCTGTTGTCTGTAGTATCCATAAGCCCAATCTACAACCAAGAAAAACCAATTGATCAATGCATAGCAAAAAATATGTGTGCAAATTAGAAAAAATATAAGATGCCCAAAGCATCATTCATACCATAAATGGTCCTGGATTACTCTTTTCTATGTCACCTTCCCAATGACTCCTCCCAATTCCAACTGCCACCATTACAGCCTCCACTGTCCATGCTCTGGTAATTAGTGTGAGTTTTAGCAGGGCACATTTAAAAACTGCTAAAGTTCAGACAGAGACAAAGAAAATATTCTGTGAAAAGCAGGAACAACCTAGAGGGTTTCATCCCAAAGTGAGACTGGGGTCAGAAAGGACAGCTTGTCCTATCTTCAGACTTTTCTTACCATTCCCTAAGTTGAATACTTGAAATCCTATAGATTAGAGATACTTTTAAGGTTACAACCCAAGTTTTATCTGTAAATGCTTTCTAGGAGATCCAGAGGTTACCACGTTTTCAAAATTTACTTCCCTACAATGCAAAACAAAATTAGCTGCCTTGAAGAAATGGAAATTTAAATGTGTGTGCGTGTGTTGGCTGGGAGAAAGGTTGTGTTAGACGGTGTAGGCGAATTTGTGTCTTGGAGGAACAGAGATCCCTGAGGAGGTAATACAGTGGGAAGCTTGGAGTACCATAAAAGTAGTGGATGCTTCATGACCTAGAGATAGAGGCTCCACATCTTGAACATGGGACAAGGGGTACAGAAAAGAAAATGGATGGAAGCCAAAGTCTCACTCCACACAATTCAAAATTTTGCCTGGAGTCATTCCTGTACCCAAGAAACAGGGATGTTATGATTCATCCTCTTCCTTCCTGTGCCATTGTGCTATTGCTCCCTTTATCCCAGCCTGTGTTAACCCTAGTACTCCATTTCAGCTACACTGTGAGCAAAATAAATCCTTGTGAACTAGGTTTGGAACCTGATCAGTGTTGACAAAACTATTTGTGTAGAAAAGGCTACAGGAGCTCCCTGGTGGCCTTGTGGTTAGAATTCTCGGCTTTCACTGCTGTGGCCCGAGTTCAGTCCCTGCCTGGGAACTGAGATCCTGCAAGCTGCGTGACGTGGCCAAAAAAAAGAGAAAAGAAAGAGAAGAAAAGGCTACAAACAGCTAGTTTACAAATGAACGTGTGGAACATTACTTATTCATAAATTGGGGTTCTGTCAATATAGCTTTCATTTGAATGTGAGGATTTATTTATACCATACCATTCCATATGCATATATACATATTACATAGATAGATAGATAGATCTTTCTCATCAGCTGGGAAGACAGACTCTACTTCCTCTTATTCTCTCTACACAGGTGTTTTTTTTCTTTATCGACAGCTCCCAATTTCAAGGAGGCAAATATCTCAAGGACATTTCAGAAATTATTTTTCTCTCCCATGTTATATACAATCTGATTAGTACAACATGGTAATACATACTAAAATATTTTATAAAAACTTAAAAGCAGGCCAGCTTCCAGAAATACGCATTCTGAATCCACAGATTATTCAAAACCAAAACCTAGCTTGGAGAAAACAAAAAAAGTTGTTTTAAAAATTTCATTACCCATAAATATAGGTAAATATTCTACTGGCTGTGGAGCACATTTCAACAAATATTTGTTTTTATAACAGCTTTATGGAAATGTGATTTACACATCTTACAATTCACCCATGAAATTTAATGGCATTTAGTATATTCACAGAGTTGTGCAATCATCACTACAAACAATTTTAGAACATCTTCATTATCCCAAAAAGAAACCCCATACCCTTTAGCTGCCATCCCCTACCCCATCTCTACCTTCACTAAGCTACTTTATCTCTATAGATTTGGATATTCTAGATATTTCTAAAAAACAGAATCACACAATACATGGCCTTTTGTGACTGGCTTCTTTAACTTTGCATAATTAACATTTCCAAGGTTTATCCATGTTGTAGGATATATCAGTACTTCATTCCTTTTTATTGTCTAATAGTACTCTACTGTACGGTGACCAAGATGGCCTTAAAGTTCCCCTCAGCTTGACTAAACTTTAGACAGGCTACTTCCTAGCTCTAGGCTCTTGACCTCCCTTTTCTTCCAGCATTCAGTTTAGAAAACTTATAAATTTTCTCTCTATTCCTTTAAGATGTAAATCCTTTTTACTAGCCACATGCCAATTTTACAACTAGGACTGTACTTCTCAAGAATATGGGAACTGTCTCTCTGAAATGTAACCATTGAAGGAAATAAGCACCCTTATCTCCCATTTTCTGTGGGAGGGTAGAAGCCTAACTTCCAGTGCGGTGTCTTGCTCCAAGTTGCAAAAACTACCTCCTTTCATAATGATATGAGCTTATTTTTCCTTTGAATAGAGACAATTAGCAAATGCAGATGGCCTATGACTTCCTCTCGTGTCCTGCATTACTTTTACCCTGGGGCTCAACCTAGCTCGTGAAAAACCTTACCCCCTCTGCCTCATCAGAGTTGAGCTCAGACTTGATTCTGCCTTCTCTCCCCTACTGCAATAGCCTTGAAGAAGTTTTCCTTGCCTGTTTAATTTTGTACGCTGTAATTTTTGTTTTGACGTTGGCTATGCCACATTTCTTTTATCCATTAATCAACTGAGGGATACTTGGGTTGTATCCTCTTTGGGGCTATCATGAATAATGCTGCTTTGAATATTCATGAATATATTTGCTTTTCTACTTAAAAAATAATCATTAGGGTCATAATTTATTTTTTAAATAGAGTTGTACCATAAAATGGTAGTCATTTAAGGTTAAATTCTGGGGACAAGTGTTTTATCATGATCAAGGAATATATACAATTAGGGCCTCAAAGGTCATTTGATCCAGACTTTAACAGACTACAAAAAAAATAATTCTTCTTTTAGAGATAAGGTAATTTTTCCCAAGGAAATGTAAGTGGTTTGTACAGGCAGAAAGTGACAAAAACGGAAACAATAATCCATGGCTTCTGCCTCGTACTCACTAAGTCTTCCACAACATCAAGGATTCCTAACAATCCTGAGCTATTGGTTACTCTCTGAAGTGCTCTGCCTGAGTAGGAACCTCTTCAAGAGAAACAAAATAAAACAAAACAATACACTGGGGTTGGACTTCACCAGCAGGAATTACTTAGACAAATAAATTATAGAGAATTGGGACTTCCCTGGGGTCTGTGGTTTAGATTTCGCCTTCCAATGCAGGGGGTGAGGGTTTGATCTCTAGTGGGGGAGCTAAGATCCCACATGCCATGGGGTCAAAAAACCAGAACATAAGAAAAACGGAAGCAATAGTGTAACAAATTCAACACAGCTTTTAAAAATGGTCCACATCATGGAGAATTCGCTCTCAAAAAAAAAAATGGTCCACATCAAAAAAAAAAAAAATTAAAGAGAATTGACTGTATACCTAATCTGACCTGGCCATCAGTTGGAATTTTCCTCTGAAACTTTGCACTGACCGCAGGGGAAAGATTTTTTTGTCATCTTTTATGTTTTGAATATAAATATTTTTAAAGTGTAAAGACATTTTTGTCATATAAGTGCATTTTGATGATTTCACAAGATCAAACACCACACAAAACCTACATTGAACAAGTATTCAGTTGAAACAGATAAAACAGTAAGCTCTTGTTTTAATGATTCAGGCTAAAGGATGATAGCAAAATATCAGCAGATTTAGCTCTCCTGGTAGGGCTTTATTGCTACACAATCAGCATTTGTCCTTGGTTTTTAATTACTTACGTTAAGAAAGCTTTTTTCAATACAAGATTCCCAGGTGTTGGTAGCTCTCTTCAGTTCCTTTTTGTATTGTTCCCTTAATTATTACTTCAAATAATCCGTTACACATTCATATGCTAATTACATAGTCCTTGGGCGTGAGAGAGTACCCCACTTTTAAAATTCTACTTAGAGATCTGATAGATGAGATGTGATAGCTCCAATGAACAAGAAAAAAAGAATCTAGGTTCACTTTTTTGTTGCATTATATACTTTGAAACCCAGTAAATCCTATATAAAGTAGAATCTATCAAAGTGCTTACACATTTTAAAATCAATTAAAATAATGAAATATAGAATTTTTTTGTTTCTGTGGATTTTAGTTTCTTTAGTTTTTATATTTTGTTTCTCTCTGTTCAAAAGTATTTTCCAGGTCTGCTACGGTGTGAGTGTTTTGTAGGGATAAAACTAAGAAATAAATTTCAGGAATGAATTGTACACATGATACACAATAAGAACATATACATCAGTATACCTTTTCAAAAGGTAACTCTAAAATTTGTCCTGAAAAATTATTCTTCATGAAGTGGCTACCGAAGTTGAGAGAAATTTGGTTTATACTATTTTAGGTAACCTTAAATGTCTCTGTTTCAATCTATTCCATCCTGTACTTACCTTGAGCACCTACTTATTTGCAAACATGTATATGCCACATATTCCTTTATTTTTCTTTACACTCAAATGGAAACCAAAGTTTTGATAACCACCACATGGATGATGTAGATAAATTTAGCATTTTTTTGCTCATGCTTTTTAAACCAAAAAAAAAAAAATCATGTTGCTCATTTTCTACTAAAAATATCATTATAAATATTTTGAATTATACAAATGCCTCTGATTTTGCCCTAAATGCCTAAAGAAAGTCTCTGCTTTATGATCAACAATTCATCACCTGTATTCTACCATATAATCTAGCAGGAGTGCTCTGACAAAATACACACACACACACACACACACACACACACACACATTTTAATGCTATTAAGAGGCCAAATATATGACAGAGAAGAAATAGAGTGGTCCTCAGAAAAAGAAACTTCAGGTAGAAAATAGCCACAAATTTGATGACTGGGATCCTAAAACTAGATTTCTCAAAGTAGACTTTTCCAAGATAAATGATACTTGCATATTTCACATCCTTTAAAAATATCACTAAGGAACTTCAGAGGAGGGGAAAAGGAAGTCAGTTGATGGAAGAAATCTGGAAAGGCAGAGAAGAAGGAATAGAATTATAGATGAATCTTTAAAGCCTTCGAGTGTAGACTTTGGTTGAGGGAAGACTTGGGGAGAGGGTCTAAAATGTCTCAGGTAGAGGAAGGGCATTGGGCAAATCATGGAACCAAAGAACTGGGAAGCCAGCTGGGCTCTCCTATAGGGTCTGTGTAGGTCACTAGGGATTTACTAGGGACTTGGTTATGGCTCTCCATGATACAAGGGTCACATCAATTTTCACTTTTTGTTTTCATCCTATTCTCTCCTCTTATCTAGATTTCTTTTAAAAGCGGGAAAGAGATAATCTGCTGAGCTGACTGAAAAAGTGTTGAATACATTTTGTATACTGAGTATATTTTAAAGAAAAATAGTAAATAAATAAACCCACAAACAAACAAATATTTCTAATTGAAGTGAAAGAGGTGGTGGGGAGTGGGAGAAGAAAGGTAAGTGGCTGGTGACCACTTAGAGAAGAACCTGGAAAACCCTGGAAACAGACTAGTATTATCAGAGTTATTATTACCATCCCCTAAATAATTTGACAGTCAGACATGCATAAGGCTGAAGTGGCAGTGATAAAAAAAGGTTGATGGCTACAGTAGTCATAACTATCAATTACTGAAAACAAAATAATAGCAGTCCCCTCTCAGAGAAGAAAAAAATAAAATCAGAAATGAGTTCCTTTAAGGAGAGAATCAGCTTTTGATTAATGAACACCTGTGAACACATCATCTGGCTACAAAAGTCCTTTATTTCTTCAGATACTCTATTGTAAATATCTTTGTTTGATAAGAAAGCTGAGTTTATGACCCAAATGGTCTAAACCAAAACCTGATTAGCCAACTGAGGCAAACTCTCCAAGTAAAATGAAATCTGCCCATGAGTATAGTATAGAGTCTATAATATCATAATATCATACATGGCAGGTTTTATCTGTGCATTTTCCTGTCATTCAGTGTTTGCTGTCAAATTGTGTTAGCACATACCCCATCTTTACCTATCTGGAATATAAACTTGTATCCAGTATATATGCAAAGACATTTGTGAAACATAATTTAGTTAATTACGGTAATTCAGATAATAGGCTTGTTTAGGATATATTTATAGTTCAAACACTGTACTTACTGTTAATCACTTCAGATGTAACTTTAAAAAACACACATATATTATTCTCCCCCAAACCATTTGTCTTCAATTTCAACTGCTTTCCAGGGTTAGAAAAAAAGAATACCATTAGTTTTCTCCCCTCTGCAGAGAATTAAAAATGTAAGTACTTTTTACAGTTTCAAAACTTAAATTGCAACTTATCACCAAATAGGAGGGCACATGAATTCATACTGTTAAAGACAGGAATTCTGGAAAAATGAGTTATTAGAGTACAGGTGACCTCTTTATTTAATGATAAGGTTAAATAGATGAAAAAGTAGATCCTTGAGGCACTATACTAAAAAAAATCGAATGGTAAAACTGTAAAAGGAGATGGAAAGATTGAACATAATGGATAAGGTAAAGAACAGAGGGAGCCATTTCTTCCATATGCTTGTTTTGGTTGTCAGACATCCAATGAAATACATATTTCTCATAGGACTTAGGGAAGAGTTTGGAGGTGAGCAATTAGATCTTATTGTTCCTTAGACACTGAGGACTGTGTATGCTTTCCCAGAGAGAGTTTGTACCTTGGCAATATGTCTACCAAACCTATTCAATGAAAGCTCAAAATATTCACAGGCTTGTCTTGGAAAGTCACCAGAGTATTTTCTTACACTTAGATAAACACGTTTAATCTAATGTGATTTATCTACATTTATAAAGTTGAGGTATTTACTGTTGAAAACACGTTCATAATTTTATCTTTATCACATTAGTAATAATACCTGTTTCAGATAAATTAAAAAAATAAAGATAAGCAAAATAATTTAAAAAATCACCTATAATCCCATCTCCTACAGAAACTAGTATTTACAATTTCGTGCATGTATATATATTTTTCTAGGAGTTATACTATGCAATATAATAATTTTATACTTTACATTAATTGAATTATACTATTTCATTATTTGGTGACTTGCTTTTTCTACATAATAATAAATCACTTCCCAAGTAATAAATATGGTTTTATAGCACCATAATAGTTCAACTGAAGCATTCTTCTACTTTTTGGATATTAAAATAAAAAGTTGATTTAGCTTTGGAAAATTTATTCCTTGGGCTTAAATGACATGAGTGATGAAATTAAGCTACTTTGAACTTTCTGTATAAAATAAAGTCTGTAGGAAATTAACTGCCACTTTTTTTCCCCTGTCAATCTTCTTCTACAACACCAAGAAAACACTAAAATGGAAGAAACTCATTGTTATTGTACAGTGCTACAAACACTATAGTTACCTTGTTTCCATAACTAACAGTGAATTTATTCTGCCTTAAGAGAAAAGCTCAATTGTTGATGGAACAGTGATAATGGGAGCAGAGATAGAAATAACGTGTAAAAATAACTATTAGAAGAAGTTAAAAATAATATTAAAAGTGGGAAAAGAACCAAATCTGTATAAGAAAAGCATATGAAAGTGGGAAGAAAGCATGGAATTCATCAAATTACAAAATATAATGTGTTATTATATTTGTGTTATGTATTATTATATTATTATGCCATTATATACTTTTATATTATCTGTACAACAATAATGTGTTATTATTCAACAATCTAAATAATGGTTCTGTTGTGAAGTCTTATGCCTGTGCGCTCTTACTGAAATCAGGTGTAGAGCAAGAACGCCTGCTATGTTGCCTTGGGATTAGGATTGGTCGGGAAATTCTGGACAATTGACATCTTAAAATAGCCAAGTAGAGAATACAATGGGATTCCATTCACATCTACCATGGAAAGCATAAAACACCAAAAATTGCATAAATAACGCGATGAACTATTATTAATATAAAAAATGTGAATAAATTAAGAGACCTACTACATTGTTAAATGGGAACATTGAATTTGGGTAAATTATCAGCTGTTTCCATATTAATAAATAGTTCAGGTCTCAATGGGGTATTTTTAACTGACAAATTATTCTAAAGTTCATTTAGAAATATAAAGGGAAAATAATAATTGATAAGAAAAAGGGAGAAATAATGGGGGCTTGGTTAACCAGTTACTAAAAGATAAATTGACAGGCTGATCAATAGAACAAAGCATATGGCACTAAAATTGGACTCAGTATAGATACAAGTTTAATTCATGATAAAGAAACATCAGATAAGAAAAGTATGAAAGTTCAACCCATATTGGGAACACTGGCTTTTTGGAAAAAGAAGTTAAATCACACTTCACACATAGACCAGACCAAAATACATTTCAAGTGGATTAAAGAATGATTTCAAAAGGTTATACAAAAACTATTAAAAAAAAGTAAATGAATATTTAATTTATTATAAGATGGGGAAGGCCTTTCTATGCAGGAAAAAATAAATCATAAAGAAATAGTCACAGCTTTGATTATATAACATTCAAAACTTGTAGAAAAATGTTTAGCGAAATGCAAATTACAAATATTAAGCTATTGGTAACTGCTAAAACACATTGAACAAATATAATGATATATTTCAAACATATAGAATTCTTACAAATCAATAAAGGCAAATATATGAACAGAGAAGTTTTTAAAATGCAAAAATAATAAAGTTATAAAGAACTATTAGACTTCAGTAGGTATAAAAGAAACAAAATAACACCGAGATATCATTTTTCCAGCTATCAAATTGTCAAAGGTATATAATTTTAATTTTTTAAATATTCAATGATGCCCCAAATATCTTAAGATGTTCTTTTACGTACAGGTGGAAGTATGAACTAGTATAAACTTTATGGAAAGTAAGCTGGCAAGAGTTAACAAGATTCTTAAAATACTTCATACTCTTTGAGACAGTAATACCATTCCAAGGAATATATTTTAAAAGATTAACAGAGATGAGAACAAAGTGCCATGTACCAAGATGTTTACAGCACTGAAACTAACAGTGAACAACTGGAAAATATGTTAATGTTCAAAAAGTGGGGGAGATTTAAATGTTCATAATGTGAAATGATGTGAGGCCATTAAAATTAAGTTTCAAAAAATTTATTGATGTGAAGAAATGTACATGGTATAATGGTATAAAACATTATCAAGTTATGATGCAATTTTGAGAATATCACATAATATTCAGAAATGTAAATTTCCACATGCGGTGCCATTGGGAGTGATTTTTACTTTTTTATATGTTCTTATGCTTCCCACGTATTTTATGAGTTTGTATGAGTGCATATTTTAAAAATTTAAAGTGTATATGCACTTCTGAAACAATATCTCTGATTCTACAGCCAAATAGGTTAGAGACAAATATATAATTATGTTTTGAAGACTGGGTAAAAAAAATGCTTGAAACCCATTTTTCACTGCTTATTTTGGATTTTACAATAAAATCTTCTCCTTACTCGCAAGAGCCTACATGCATTAGCTAGCGTTACTGCATGTTTAAGTTAAGTTTAGGAAATCATAGCCAAGTCTACACATGGCAAGCAATCTGAGCACTTCAGCTACCAAGAAAACTAAAAACAAGAGCCATAGCAAAATAGCAATGCAGTAACTCACAGATCATCTTATTGGCCATAATGATCACATTGGCTGGATCATTTATTTTGGGGTATACCTTGAAACAGCCTTATTTTAATTTGTGTCTTACTTCTAATAATACCTTTCGCTTAGATAAAATTATGCCCAAACATAAGAATCCATCCATTAAGTGGGAAAATCTGGCAACTTGGAGATGGCAACCTCTTCAGAAGTAGGTGTGGATCATATGTTAAAACTGCTGCCAGTGTGTTGATTGATTCACCATGTAGTTATGTCTGGGCAAGGCAGAAAGATTTTCTTGACTTCTTTCCAGAATATTGACTAAAAATTCATTTTTGTCATGTTTTTCATTTTTTACTTTTTTCTAGAAAAATGGAAGCTTTTATTCATAAGAAGCATATTCATTATAATAAAAGACAAATATTTTCAATGAATTTTTAATGATTTAAAATATTTTTGATATTTAAAATATTTTTGATATTATAATGATTTAAAATATTTTTATCAATATACTTTATAGAGTTAGTAAGCCACAATAAGTCTGCTTAGGCTTGGGCAACATTTCAAAAGGAAACCACGGTGAGCACACTGTAGACCTACCTAATTTAAACTATAAACATATATCAATATTTTGTGCCTCTTTTCACTAATTCTTAGGGTTAGAAATATAGACTTTCCCTTTGAGTCCTGACCTTGGACGAGTCACATGTCTTTGCTTGTATTTCTACAATTGTAAAATAGAAAACGGTATCTCCTGTTTATTAACAAGGATGCTACAACAAAAGATAAGGCATATATTAAACCATTTTGAGTTCTTTGTAAAAAATGTGTTTTTCAACTCACCTCATTTCCTGAATTTATTTTTCAAGTATTTAGTTTTTCCTTTCAATAGTGAAGCAAAAAAAAAAAAAAATGACATATCATGAGCACAGCATGATAACATGTGCTTGTTCAGTCACAAAATTATTCATTTGTTTACTGTTGCTGTTTGATTTTTAGCCTAAAGTATTCTTTAGTCTTAAAGATAAGTATGGACACAGTGCAGATGGAAAATACAAAACCCTGTATTCAAATGTTGAACTGAGTCCCACAAAAACAATGTGAACACTGAAAAACATAATATTTAATTTTAATTAAACTTAAAGGGGCTATCCTTATCTAATTTCCTAGCTATATTCCAAAATGAATATATTTTAAAAAGCAGGATTTTTACAACATTCATGCTTTCTTTGTTTCAGAAGGACTTAAGGGGGTTTAAGATCTTTATTTATTTAAAAGTTCCCATTGTTTACATTTTAAAGAAGTTCCTCATTTTAGAGCCACTTTCCCCACTAACAATTTTAAAGAATTAAATGCTTTGATGACATCCTTAATTAGCTGGCTTTCCATTGTTAACAACCACCTACCAATATTAGTCACTGATTTTGCTCTTAATTGTATAAAAATGATTACACCTATTGCTTCATTGGTACAGATGTTTCATTGCCAGACTACCAAGAGATAATTATTATTCATCATCTTATCTTGCTCTGTTATAAAATGTATTTGAAGTAAGTGGAAACTGCTCAAACCCTATTGGCTCAATTGATTGGTACAGTACAGGGATGCTCCATCTGGCTAGCAGAATTGTTTTATTTGATTTCCTCTGCTTGATACTTTTATGCAACCCGCCTCCCCAGCCCTATTCCCCCCACAATGCCTCTACTCTTTGCAAAGCACCCCAGTTGTACTCTCTTATCTTTCTACTGTAGATGTATACATTCTCCATGGAACTTGATGGCTCCGTAACACTCATTCTGCGAACCAACATCAGTTCAATCATCAATCACAACACACTTATCTTCAAGTCTTGCATTGGTGTCTGATCCTGACCAAAGACAGCACTGGGTCTTACCGGCCCACTGTTGCAAAATTTTTTACTAACTTCTGCCTGAAACTTGAAAGCTCTCTGCAGTGGCAGATGCTCAAAGATGCTCATTAGGTTGCCTAGATAATCCAGGTTTATTGCACTCAGAGAAACAGTACCTAAAAAGCATTCCTGTTCAGTACATAATTAATAGCCTTAGAGAATAGTGCTCATTAGTTACTTTTTCTTTTTCTTTTTTTTCTTTTTTTTTTTTTTTTTTGCGGTACGCGGGCCTCTCACTGTTGTGGCCTCTCCCGTTGCGGAGCACAGGCTCCGGAC
>NC_041218.1:29172344-29188628 GCF_002837175.3 Physeter macrocephalus
CATTAGTTACTTTTTACACACAATCACAGATGGTTGGCCAGGGGTTGGATATATTTATTTTGGAATACTTAACTCAGTTGGACCAAATATGTTTTCTCTCCAGGTGTATCGTTCTGTTTGTGAGGATGTCACGAGGCTGAACAAGTTAATGCAGTGTTTTCAACCTGGATTGCAAGCAGGATTCTGCTGGCATTTTGCCCTCGAGTTACTGGGCCACTGGGACACCTCAAGATAATTAACATATTCCTGCAGTGTCTAACATGACAGTGTTGATGGTTAAATGAAAAAGAGCACCTTACAGCAGACCAAGGGTAGCATCTTTGAAACTCAAGGGAAAAGAAAAGGTGTTTTTTTATGAAAGGATTTAGGCCTTGCGATTTATATATGATATATCATGAAGACATAAGATATTGAGATAGAACTTACGTTTTCTTTAATATCTTTTTAAACGTCTAAGTGACTTCACACTTTTCTGAAGTTTATGCTTTTCCCACTGATTTCATTAATGGCAAATATTTTTGGTGGAAAATGTTTAACTGATAATCTATCATACGTCTAGCCAAAACCATGTTGATTTAACCTTGGAAATAAAATCTCATAATACCCATTTGGTGCTCAAATAAATGTTATTTTATTGATGTTTTGAGTTTTACAATAAAAGAACAAAGGAGTGACTGAACAGATCTATGATAAAAAGAAATGCTAAAATCAGCCCTCCAAGTATACTCTTAAATATAAAAATAGGGAACTTTACTGGATTAAAAATAATGCTCTCCTCTTTTCCCATATTTATTCTTTAAATGGTCATACTGACTGAACAGAGATTATAGGACGAAAAGGCAAGGGCTAAATGTTATGTCTTTATATTTAGCACTAAGATCTCACTAAAAGAGTTCATATTCATGTTATATGGTTTACAGCTACTTGCCTCCTACAGTGGCTCAACTGCTCCAGTCAAGGGTGCTGCTCACAAAAAAAGGAAAAGCTAATTTTGATTTGTGATACTTTGAAAGGCTGTGTGTCATAATGGGAAGAGACTGGAACTAGAGACGGAGACGACGGAGACAGAAGAGCTAGGAATGTAAATCCTGGCTTTTCAACTTGCAGTTGTAGACCTCTAGGAGACTCCTTTGCCCCCTCAGAGCCTCCGTTCCTCTATTTGAAAAATAAGTCCCTCCTATACTGGTGAGGGGGTTTGGGGTCCAATGAATTAAGTCATTTGAATGTGTGTATAAACACAAGCAATTATGCTTTCATCTGGGAAGAAAACTGAAGCTGATTTACACATTCTTTTATAGAATGAACAGTGGTTATCTAATGCATTGTGTAGGACAGGAACTCTATCCATTCTGTTATGTTCCATGTGAGACATTACCCAATTAATATTGCTTAAAATGCCTGTTGGATTGCTTACTAGCTCTCTGGGCGAGTCAACGTTTCTTTCTAAGTTTCAATTCCCGTATCTACAGAGTGGGTATAACAATCACTATCAACACATGCTTAGGATAAAGCACACATGGCTATTAGTCTATAAATATGTATATCACATTTAGAGTTCATCCTGCTATTTTTTTTTTTTTTCCAACTTCAGCAGTTTCACTGATTCTTTATCTTCTTTGCAAAACAACAAACTTAATTTGCCAACAAATGGGGAGTGGTAAGTCATTTTACGTGAAGATGTTTTCAGGAATATGTCCACTGAATTTCAAGACAAGGAGAAGTACACATTTTCTACCTATATTTTATAGTCAGTTTTACTCAATAACATACTTAATCTAATTGAAAAGATCCAGAGGAGAACTAGGCTGTCAATAATATACAAATTTTAATTTAACTGAAATCGATTCATTTAAAAAGCTGAATAGCTACAGAAATAGCTTCAAAGCCAATGAGTACATAGAATTCCCTTATATTACATTAGCAAGACCCAAAGTTCAGATTTTGGCATCTTCAACATACATGCAACTATCATGAACCCAGATGAAAGTAAGTCACAAAAACTCTGCCACAGTAATGGACCTAATATAGACAACTGTGTCTAATGTAAAGAAGAAAATCTGAGGTAAGAAATTCAAATACCATCCAAAAGTTTCAGCAGATAGTTGAGGAAGTTGACCAAACCACCATTAAAAATCAGAAAGACAACTTCAAAAATAGTAATGAACTATTAATGATGTGAAAAATGGCTCTCATTCTTCAACAGTGTTTTAAAAAATTATTTCAGCTAAGAATCCTGATATAACATTTAAAAAGCTAAATTACATGAAAAATATTTTCAATAAGGTAGAAAAACCCATTTATACGTTTTAGATTTCATCAAAATACTGGGGAGATTTTAAAATAAATAATTTGTGCTTCAAAGGATGTATTTTAGTTACTTAAAAAATTCAGTTCTGCGGAATGCCCTTGCATCACAATGGTGCCAAATGGAACGTTCGTGTAGAATTCATTTAACAGTCAGTGGCTTCACATTAAACTCCATGCACTAGGGATGCACAATGTAAAACAGGGCCTCTTCAAGGAGGTCACAAACTAGAAGCACAATGCCTCAAGTGCTTTAACATGTCATTCAAGGTCACTGGCAAGCTAAGAAAATACTAACTGCTGAAATACACATTATTTTAAACTACCTTTTTTTTAACCCCAGAAACTGACAACCCTTTTAATTTTAACTGATATCTATGTACCTCCAACTAACTGAGATGTTTTGCTTCATGTAATCTTTAAACGGAAGGAATGTTTCTTGTGAGCTCAGAATTCCCAGAATCCTCTCTGGTGCCAGAGTGAGGAGAATTGCTAGGCTTTTCCCAAGCAGATCCCGGCTAGAACCTTAAGGTTCTGCACTCACTTTCTACCTGAACACCCCTAGGCAGTAGAGTAGCTGGGGGATGCACTGTTCCACCCTGAGCCTGCTGATTTGGGGTGGTGTTCCATGCCCGGGGAGCAGGTGGTAATGCCATGCCCTGCCATGGCTTTCCCATCTCACACAGAGCCCCTGTCAGTCAGCAGGAGCATGTGTGCAGTATATCGAGATGCCCTAGTGAGCCTTGCTTATCTCTCTCTCCTCAGAGGGAGAAAGCCCACCCCCATTTCCCTGGCACGTCCAACAAGAATTAATGTAGTTTAATCAGCCTCCTGTACAATGCTGTCCCTAATTCCCAGTCCACCAAATTATTTATGGGAAACCGAGCAGTGCTTTTGGATATAACCAGAAAACCCTGGAATGTTTTCATCTGTAAAACCAGCCTGGCACGTAAGTGAATAAATGAATGAAAGATATAAACCTCACATTGTGTTCCGCTCCATACTCAGGAGAGGTATAGCAAGTATCCACTAAAAACTCTTCAAGAAGAAAAAGCACTGAGGATTTTATTCCATGGTCTTCAACAATCTTTTATGTTCTGGCCTTAATCGTATTTTTCACTTTGTTCTTTAAAATACCAGTGACCACTAAGGACATTTCAGAAAAAAAAAAACGATTACTAGATGATTTACGATTTTCATGAACTTGATTCTTCGCATTCAAGGCACATCTTGAGGATTTTTCACAAAAACAATTGATCCTTTTCATGGCTTAACGCCGCTGTAGCTTCCTGCACACAGCCAGCGGATTGCCATGGACACAAACTTGATGCCTTTCACACTCTCTAGTCGCCAGGAGCTCACATTTGGGTACAAGAAGAGCAAAGCAGTGGGATCTTTTCTATGCATGAAGCTTACTTAGGACCTGAAACAATATGCGCTTTTGTAAGTGATGATACAAATCACTACCAGAAATTTACAGTATGCTGAAACAATTTTCTACACAAATAAAAAAAAGTCATGCCTTAAAAATTCAGATAATATCAAGCAACCACAAACCGATGATTTAAGACAGTGGTAAACACATATGCTTTCACAGAGGTGCAACAAACCACAGCTAAGAAAAGCAATGCCAGGTTTTTGCTTCTCTGTAAATAGGTGCCGTATATAGAGGTAAAGAGGATAAGTATGCGATTTAAAAAATATAGTCAGTGGAGTTGGATAATTCCAGGCAACAGTTCCAGTTTTCCCCAGAAACTGAGTTGGATTATTTTTGCCTGAACTTTATGAATGATTTCCTGAATTGTTTATTTAATCTGTCTGTGTAAGTACATTAGGAATTCTTTTGGTTGAATATTAAATAATTTGAAATTCCTCTCAATCTTATTCTAGTGTACTGACAGTACTCAATTGAAAAGAAATGAGAGAAAACTTTCTCTCATATCAGTCGTCTAAGATAAGAGAATCGTCCCAATATCTTTGTAAGCAACCCCAAGGTAAACTTTCATTTTACACACTATCGGTTGGCTGGTTTATGATATTAATAAAATTAGCACAGGTTAATAGACTGTTAATAACTCATAGACCTCTTTCAACCCTTGTGTCTCATATAGAAAGTGTTTCCACATGTTCCGCTCCTGTGACTTCCTCCAGGATTTCTTGGGGTTCAATTTCTCTCTCTACATTGGATTGTGTTCTTAGGCTCTTGTAACTCACTCAAGCCTGCCTACCTAAAACTTCCCCTTTCTTTGACCCATCTTTACCAAATGCACTAAGCATTTGTGCATCCATACATTCTTCTATGTATGGCAGCTGTCATTCTCCTTCAGTGAATATAGTCTTGTCTGACTCCCTTCTGTCCGGGGTTCATTTTATCTTCATTTTTATTTTTAACATCTTTATTGGAGTATAATTGCTTTACAATGGTGTGTTAGTTTCTGCTTTATAACAAAGTGAATCAGCTATACATATACATATATCTCCATATCTCCTCCCTCTTGCGTCTGCCTCCCACCCCTCTAGGTGGTCACAAAGCACCAAGCTGATCTCCCTGTGCTATGTGGCTGCTTCCCACTAGCTATCTATTTTACATTTGGTAGTGTATATAAGTCCATGCCACTCTCTCACTTCGTACCAGCTTACCCTTCCCCCTCCCCGTGTCCTCAAGTCCATTCTCTATGTCTGTGTCTTTGTTCCTGCCCAGCCCCTAGGTTCTTCAGAACCATTTTTTTTTTTTTTTTTAGATTCCGTATATATGTGTTAGCATACGGTATTTGTTTTTCTCTTTCTGACACACAACTCTTTTTGAATTAAGGTTTTCAGGGTATATGCCCAGTAGTGGGATTGCTGGGTCCTATGGTAGTTCTATTTGTAGTTTTTTAAGGAACCTCCATACTGTTCTCCATAGTGGCTGTATCAATTGACATTCCCACCAACAGTGCAAGAGGGTTCCCTTTTCTCCACACCCCCTCCAGCTTATTGTTTGTAGATTTTTTGATAATGGCCATTCTGACTGGTGTGAGATGATACCTCATTGTAGTTTTGATTTGCATTTCTCTAATGAGTAATGATGTTGAGCATCCTTTCATGTGTTTGTTGGCAATCTGTATGCCTTTTTTGGAGAAATGTCTATTTATGTCTTCTGCCCATTTTTGGATTGGGTTGTTTGTTTTTCAGATATTGAGCTACATGAGCTGGTTGTATATTTTGGAGATTAATCCTTTGTCAGCTGCTTCGTTTGCAAATATTTTCTCCCATTCTGAGAGTTGTTTTTTTGTCTTCTTTATGGTTTCCTTTGCTGTGCAAAAGCTTTTAAGTTTCATTAGGTCCAATTTGTTTATTTTTGTTTTTATTTCCATTTCTCTAGGAGGTGGGTCAAAAAGGATCTTGCTGTGATTTAGGTCATAGAGTGTTCTGCCTATGTTTTCTTCTAAGAGTTTTATAGTGTCTGGCCTTACGTTTAGGTCTTTAATCCATTTTGAGTTTATTTTTGTGTAGGGTGTTAGGGAGTATTCTAATTTCATTCTTTTACACGTAGCTGTCCCGGGGTTCATTTTAAGAGCAGAAACCAGTAAATCCTTAGATCTTCTGTAGTACAAGGCACAGAATAAGTGCTCGATACATATTTAACACAAAAATGAATAAAAAGGGTCAACACATATAGGGTGATACAAAACAGTGCTAAACACATTATCAACTTTATAAAAATCTCTTATTTTGGTTTTCCATACTTGACTGCTCTAAAACAACAGTGGATAAGGAAACAATATTGATCATGAAATGTAAACTTTGTCTTGTCATTGTTTTCATATAAGATGGATACAGCTAAAAATAAATATATGAAATTTATTTCAAACTCTCTCCTGAATGGGTTTTTAAAAAATCTAATACTTCTATCAATTACTAGATTTTTAATTATACATTAGCCCTTTATGGGTAAAAGAATCTGAGTTTTCATACTACTGGAAAACATTTCATCATAATTTTCTATTTTGAATACAACATGGAAGCTGATGTTTCCTTTTTCATAACAACTCGACTTTTATGAACAACTCCTGAATAGAACTTCAATGAATTTTCCCGTTAAATTCTTCCTGTGTAGATTTGCCATTGAGATAATAGATTTGCCATTGAGAGAAATGTAAGACTGACCTTCTAGTTGTCTAGGTGCCTAAAATGTTGAATAGCTTATTGAAATATTGAATAGCTCATTAAAATGAAAATTATTTCATCTATGTGTGTGTATAAAATTAAAAGGCTCCTAATATATAATACTTTTTCTTATATATTGTATGATACATGTTACGACAGTTCTTATGCTCTGAAATGCGCAGTCATGAATCAGGCTACTGTCAACCGCTTGGGGAAATACAGGCATTACCTTGGTGATATTGTGGGTTTGGTTCCAGACCATCACAATAAAGAAAATATTGCAATAAAGTGAGTCACTCGAATTTTTTAGCTTCCCAGTGCATCTCAAAGTTATGTTTACACTGTACTGTAGTCTAGTAAGTGTACAATGGCATTATGTCTAAAAAAACAAGGTACATACCTTACTTAAGGAATATTTTCTTACTAAAAAATGCTAACCATCATTTGACAACACAGGTTTGCCACAAACCTTTAATTTATAAAAAACCCAATATCTGCAAAGCACAACAAAGTGAATCACAATAAAATGAGGTATGCCTGTAATTGTGTTCACCTTGCAAACTACTTGGGAATGGGATTGTTTTCTCCATAACCTTTTCTCTTAGTTTTGAAACTTCCTCTCAGCAACTCCTGACAGGGGAAAGGCTTTGAAAAGTTTGCAGTCTTTTATAATCACACTTTCCTACTACCCCCTGCCACCTATCTAGGTTTCAGAAGAGGGAGGGGCTGTGGAAGAACAAGAAAAGGAAGAAGTTAAGAGTCAGAGATAGGGGGAGGGCCACTGTACATATCACTCAGGTATGCGTCAGATTTTTGGCATGAATAGTAACTTCAAATGTATTCAATATAGGAACATTTGTTCTTTATGAAAGGGAACCACAGTGTATACTTACTAGTTATTACTATTCCTGCGACAAGAAAAAAGGAAGTTAATTTTATTAAACTGGCCGACTATAATGTAATCAGATTAATACATAACTGATGTTTTCAAATACAGTATACAGTCAAAATGAGAACACAGAATCTTTTCCCAATTATCCCACAGCTTAAATCTATACAGGTTATAACTGTGTTTATAATTATTAAAAAATGTATAGGCTTTCTTTTTTAAGCAAGCTTTTTAGATGTTAGGGAAATTTGCTTCCCTAAATTGCCATTAAGAACTGAATGTAATGTTTTTTAAATAGAAGAAAGACTATTAATAAGTGCAATATTGAACCTTTCATTAATCTTAGATATGAGTTTTTATAACCCAAAGCACAAAAATCTTCATCTTTGTAACTCACACCTAAGCTGAGAAGATTATAAAACTTGTTTGAAAACTTTCTACAAAAGCTTTTTTGTTGTTGTTAGCTAAGTTATTGCACCATTCTTTTTTTCATTCCAAATCCAGAATTCCTATGGGTTTCAATGAAACAATTATTTTTAAATTTCATTTTTGCATGATTATGAATGTCATTAAGCTCTAATAGCATATATTAAAATCCCAGTTTTCTTAATTTTCAGGTATTTTCTGCTCACAAAATTGATGAAATGTTGGTTTTAGAAATAATCATATTTTCCCACCGTTTTATCAATCCTATGTTCAAAACCTATCTCAAATCATTCTCTCCACTTATCTTGTCTCCACCCAGACTCAAACCAGCACTGTCTTGTCTATGAAATATTGCAACTGCCTCCTAGCTGGTGTTCCTTGCTTCGTTCATCCCTCCATTCTTTCTGTCCTTTCTTCCTTTAATCCTCCTCCCTTCATTTAGTTAATTGATTCATTCAACGGATGTATACTGATTGCCTGTTTTGTGCCAAGCACCATAAAAGGCATCTGAACATACGGTGAAAAAGCTACCAACATCTGTCCTTGCAGGCTCTTACTTTAGTAAGGGAAAACTGAAAGTAAACAAGGAAGATAGGACTTCCCCGGTGGCACAGTGGTTAAGAATCCGTCTGCCAATGCAGGGGACACAGGTTCGAGCCCTGGTCCGGGAAGATCCCACATGCCACGGAGCAACTAAGCCCGTGCACCACAACTACTGAGCCTGTGCTCTAGAGCCCGCGAGCCACAGCTACGGAGCCCACGTGCCACAACTAGTGAACAACTAAGCCCGTGCGCCACAACTACTGAGCCTGTGCTCTAGAGCCCGCGAGCCACAGCTACGGAGCCCACGTGCCACAACTAGTGAAGCCCGCGTGCCTAGAGCCCGTGCTCTGCAACGAGAAGCCACTGCAATGAGAAGCTCGCGCACCGCAACGAAGAGTAGCCCCTACTCACCGCAACTAGAGAAAGCCCGCACGCAGCAACGAAGACCCAACACAGCCAAAAATAAAATAAATAAAATAAATTTATTTTTAAAAAAAAAACAAGGAAGATAACAATTAAGTCAGTCATACAGTGGGTACGAAGGTGCTAAGCGCTCTGGAGAAAAGCATTAGTGCAGAACAAGGCAGATGAATGAGCAGGTGCAATTTTACACGGGGTGGTCAAGGACAACCTGCATGAGAAGGTGCCATTTCAGCAAAGACCTGAAGAAGACAAGTGAGTAAGCGCACAGATATGTGAGGGGAGAGCAGTCGTGGCACTGGCGCTGAGCCCCAGGACAGAAGCACACCTGGTGCATTTAAGGAACAGCAAGGAGGCAAGCATGGCTGAGGCAGAGAGAGGGCAAGGAAGGTTAATAAGCAATGAGGTGGGAAGGTTAATAAGCAGTGAGGTGGGAAAGATAAAGATGGCCTCTTCCATTCTCCACACACGTCCAACAGCCACCAGAGTATTTATTCCTTTTAAAAAATATTTATTTTTATCAAATAATGCATAAATGTAGTTTAACCTTTCAAGTACTACTACAAGACTGAGAATGGGAAACAGCTGTACCAGCCTCATCTCACTCCACTTTTCTAGGCTGGTTTCCCAGAGGCCACAATTTTCAACTCTTTTAGCTATCTTTTCTGTAATTTATCCTCATAATTTTAGATGGCATAGTTTTACTTCTGAATTTTAGGCATTATATACTGCCTTTTTATTTTAATGGATGTGTTACCCTCCAACTTAAAGAGCCCCCTTCTCTCCTCTTCAAACTTGCAATATGAAGATCATATTTTAGAAATACTCAACATCATAATTATGTCAGTATTGATGACTGCCAATCAAAGTAGCACACCATGATTACTTTCTTTCTAATCAACGTTTTCTTTTTCTTGTAGTTAATTAATGCCTTTATCTTTTAACTTGATTCATTTTTTCAGTATCAACTCCTAATTTCCCCCAAATCTGTAAAACCTCTCTAGATCTCTACAACATGTACAGATTTCGAAATTGTAAATGAGTTAGGTAATAAAGCAATTCTACTTTTACGCCTGAAATCCTTCTGTTCTAATCAGTGGCGCCATAGGTAGCTGCCTACCTGGTATCCTCAGGTTCTTCTTCATTCTGAATGCTGTTTCATTGGTTGCAACTCTGGTTTCCTGAATTCCATGAATCCCCCTTATGGGTTTATTCCGTTGTTTTTGGTGTAGCACTGAAACACATCCGCCAGCCTCTTCTAAGAAAAAGTGCATGAGGTGAAAGTCTTGAGATTGTCTATGTCTGAGACTGTCTTGTTATATCTTCACAACTCTAGGTTGAAATAACTTCGCCCCCTAATTCTTCAAGGTATATATTGCTCTTCTAATCCTCTAGTTTCCAGCACTGATGTTGACGAATTTGATGCCTTTTTTATTCTCAGTCCTTTGTAGATTGAGTCTGTTTTTTGTTTCCTCTTAAACTTCATAATTTTTTTTTTTATCTCCAGTGTTTTGAACTTTCATAATGATATGCCTTTGGTTTGGATCTTTTATCATTGACTATACTGGGTCTATGTTGTCTCTTCCAATTTAGAGATCTACGTTCTTCAGTAATAGGATATTTTCTTGATATTTCCTTTATAAATTTCTCTTCTTTGTTTCTCTTTTTCAACTTTCTGAAACTCTTATTAGTTAGATATCTAACTCCTATTATTTCGATATTTATCTTCTGGATTGATAATCTACTTTTAACTATCTTCTCTCTCTCGTTGTTCACGTCTTTGGGTGTTTGTTCTACTTTAAAGAAAATTTTCTACCTAATATTTGATAGTTTATTTCAGCCACTGTTTCTTCATTATTAAAAAAAAATCTCTAAGGACACTTTTTTGTTCTCTTATGCCATTTTAAAAGAATCTTGTTTTCATGTTATGAATGCAAAATCTTCTATTATCTCTCTAAATGTATTAATTACATATTTTATAAAATTTCACTCAACTTTCTGCGTTGTTTCTTCCGAGTTTCTTTTTTATGCTTATTTATTTGTTTGTTTTGATCACGTTCATGCTGGAGACTTTGTTTTAATATCTGGCCATCCTCAACTGACCCTTCTTATTTATGAGTAACACACAAAAATACAGAGCAGATGTATTTAGTGAGTGGAGTTTGTCAAATGATGTGTTTCACTATAGGGTGATAATAAGATAAATTTTTCATTGTAGAGTTCCAAATACTCAGATCTGTTTTCTACATGCTTTTGGCATTCTGGGACCAGGACACAGGAATGCACCTGAAGGCCTCACATCTTGACACTCAGACTGTCAGTTAATTCCCCTATTTTTACCCCCACACTTCATCCTTATCTCTGCTATGCCTGGGTCTCTAAGGCAAGATGTAAAGGACAAGATGAAAGTTTAATTTGAAAATAGAAGAGCAAGCAAATTGATTCAAAAATAACCTTAGCACACATACATGATATATACATAGAACAATCAGATATGTCACAACAATACTACAGCCTAAACATGTCTGCAGATACCCAGCAAATCCTAAATAAATTTCCAGGAAATCCTCAGGCACCGATGAATATTCTATGAAAAATTTAACTCTATAGACCTTTTTTCCATGTACAAAAATAATTCGCTCTGTATTTGCAGTTTGCCAATTCTTATCCAAGATATCTGACATTTATTTCAAAAAGATTAGTAGCGCTATCGCTACAGTGTCATACATGATGTTATCCTAGCCTGAAAACTGCTTACTGGGAACATTTTTAGGTTCTAAATGGTTATTTGGTGACCTATTTTAAAACCGCAATTCATTCAAGTTTCTAATTTTTAAGAGGAGGATACCTAAAGTGTGGTTACTCTCCTAAAGGAGAGTAGGGATACAGAGAAAATCATTAGAGAGGTATCAGATCCATTCCAGAGCACAGGAGCTGTAAGACTGGAGAGTACCAACATCTGAAGCCCCACAGGAAGGCTGGGTAAAAAATAAATCTGATGCAGAAACTAAAATACAACACAGACAAAAAGAAACATAAATGTTGGATGCATCAGCATTCTTAAAAGGAAGATAAAAAACAGAATACTAACTAAGAAATACAGATGTTGTGCAGTTGATATTCTTTTCTAACACAACTGAAGCACACATTTTATAAAATTTGCTATTTCTGATGCACAAATTCAGCTGTTGAAGTAGTTGAACTAGATAGACATGCCGTTGAATACCAGGGGGCTAAACATATAAGGTTGTGATTACATTGTCAGATAATAACTAGCTAACCAACAATACATTTCACCAAAACGCTGAAGAGAAATTACTCATAATTGTTTTATATGCAATATAAAACAGCAAATGATTAACCATTCCTAATTTAAAACGTGGTGTCTGTCCCCTTCCTCTACACTTATCTGACAACAGTTGACACATTTGGTTAGAGCTTGATGTGACCAAGAGAAAGTCATTGGTTCAATTCTCACATCAGCTATTAATGTCTCCCTGTTCTGTACTTGAAGATTGAATATCTAAATTTGGTTATCATTTTGTGATTGGGCAGACACATGAGTAGATGAATCCATTTAAACTAAGAACATATAATCTTCAAATGATGACTCAGTGTTACTTCATTACATATTTCAAAAAGAAAGGTACATGACATTTAATTACCATTAATCTTGTGAAGTTTATAGGTTGAAAAGTTAATATATTTGAGATAAATTAGATTGTGACAATGTGCTGATATATTTTTAAAACAGCTTGACCTCAGGCCTTTCCACAGATTTTAATGTATAAAACTCAAAATCATGAGAGAATTGAGGCTATATTCTAATCACTTAAATACTCTCTTAAACCTATGATTAAAAAAAAAAAGCACATGAAAAGTTAGACAGATACTGAGCTCCCTCTTTAATGTATGGTCCTGGTCCATCACCAACAAAATGTAAAAACATTCAGCATCTACATGCCTCCTAATAAAATTATGGGAGACTTCAAGTTTTCATTCATAAAATATCTGTTCTTAGTTGTCCAGCCAGATATAATAATGGAAAATCAATGCCTTGGAGTTATTTTCCACATTTAATTCATTTTGACCACATGTAAGCTGTTTCTTATGATGTGTAGTTCTTTAGTACAACTAACAAGATTTTTAAGAAACTTGCCACTCTGTTTAAAAATTATTTCTAGACCTGTCATGTACATTTAATAATGGCAAAATAGTATCATTCCAGTTTTTATTGATGTGATATTTGTAAATAAAATTGTATAACCTGTTTTATTCTTACTTTCATCCTTTTATTGAAGTCACATTATTAATTATCAGTGAAACTGAACCCCTGTGAATAGTGTTTATTTAGGTAATATTTAAATAAAATATTCACAAATAAGAGACTTATTTAAGTTTTAAATTCTAATATCTTCACTACAGCATTAAAATTGGGAAATCATTAATAGAAATAGAGTCACAGTTGTAGAAAACAAACTTATGGTTACCAAGGGGGAAGGGGGGGAGGGATAAATTGGAAGATTGGGATTGACATATAACATTACTATATATAAAATAGATAACTAATAAGAACCTACTGTATAGCACAGGGAACTCTACTCAATACTCTGTAATGACCTATAGGGGAAAAGAATCTAAAAAAAAGAGTGGATATATGTATATGTATAACTGGTTCACTTTGCTGTGCAGCAGAAACTAACACAACACTGTAAATCAACTATACTCCAATAAAAATTAATTTTAGAAGACAAATAAAATAAAATTGGGAAATCATTTTTGGGAAAATCTCTCTGCAAACATAATACAGAAGTATGCCATTACATCAAACTGTCATCTTAAAAATGTGGAAACAATATTCTCTATGCATACTGAATATAACTCAAGTTTAACTTCCAAAAGTATGGATCATATACTTCATTTTTTAATAGTGAGTAAAACCTGCAAATTCACTACTTTTACTGATATCAGGAAATGAAGAAAATGCAAGCTACTCTCTCAGTGATGCCCAGCCAGTGAATGTCTTTGATGTGCTTTGACAAGTGTAGTCAAAACCCTCTGCTACTTCCCATGCCCCACCCAACACCTCCCCTTGAAACGGACGGAAAAAGCCAACCACCTAAAACACCTTCAAACCAAACTCAGTTTTTGAAAACTCGATACTAGGTCAGGCATCCAACAAACAATAACAATGTTCAACTGAATTATAATTCTTTGTAAGCCAAGAAGCTTAATTTGAACTATGGAACCCCACCTCATGACACTGTACCTAAAATATTGAACTAAATTTCAGACTGCTGAGATAGAGCCTGGATTGAACAAAATGGACAACAGTTTAATAAAAAAAATAAAATTCCTTTTATTTAACCTCCAGTGCATTAGTAAGAAGACAATCCACTTAATTTTATAAGTAAACTGCTATCAAGTATAAAAATAACCATGTTGTACATCAGGGAATGATTAATACTCATCCACATGCTGCCTTAAATCTGACATTTATGTTTTGAATCTGAAGGTTCACAAGACAGAAAACATTCCAGATGTAATCTTTCAAGCTCTGATATAGTATTTAGTCAATCACAGACCCTGTGCTTTTAGAATAACTGCTTCCTTTAAATAGAGGAAGAGCCCTTTTTAAACTGCTATTACCAGGCTAACTTCTAAGACCAGAGATTCATCAATAGATGTTTCCTAAAAAAAAGTACCACTGAAACATTACAGTGAGGATAAGAGTATTATCATATAGACAGAGAACCATAACTTTTTTTTGTAGTGTCTTATGTAGCCAAGGTCCTTGTGCCCTTTGTGTAGCAGAGGCAATTGAAATAGGAAGGAAACCACTTAGACTATGATCAGCACCTCTTGTAAATCTGGCTAAAAATCTAGGAGAGGGATACAACAGGGTGATGGAAAAAGAATAAAAGGGAGAGGTAGTGATAAAATAATTAGGAGAACTACCAGAAAAATAATGCAGATTTACTTGCAGGAGGACCACATAGAAAAGGTAATGTATTTTCAAAACAGGTCTTAATGTGAATTCATATCACAGATCCTTGTTCTTCTTCACACTTTGTGTGTGTGTGTGTGTGTGTGTGTGTGTGTGTGTGTAAAGACCAGAACAAAAAAATCGCCGCATACATTGAATATATTTATTTGCAACTCTCGGCAAAACCTTAGATTTAAATCTTATATCTGTCAATTTTCACTTCTTTTTTTTTTAACTTTTATTTATTTTTGGCTGCATTGGGTCTTTGTTGCTGCGTGCAGGCTTTCCCTAGTTGCGGCGAGTGGGGGCTACTCTTTGTTGCGGTGCGCGGGCTTCTCATTGTGGTGGCTTCTCTTGTTGCGGATCACGGGCTCTAGGCGCGCAGGCTTCAGTAGCTGTGGCACACAGGCTCAGTAGTTGTGGCTCTCCGGCTCTAGAGCGCAGGCTCAGTAGTTGTGGCGCACGGGCTTAGTTGCTCTGCGGCATGTGGGATCTTCCTGAACCAGGGCTCAAACCCGTGTCCCCTGCATTGGCAGGCGGATTCTTAACCACTGCACCACCAGGGAAATCCAATTTCCACTTCTTGCAGAAAGCCCAGACCTTCCTGAATGATGATCATGGCTTAATCCCATATTTCCATGACTTTGTTGCAGGCTTAAGTCAGGGAGTGGGGAGAAGCACCCTTACCATAGGGCACTGTATGGGGCAGATGTCCTTGATAAGTCACCCTACGACTCGTCTCTCTCGTCCAGGACTCTCCTCACAAAGGCTAGGAAGTACTGTGGGGGATGCCGGGGTGATGGCTGACTGTGGTAGGATTTGTTCTCTTCGTAAGTCCTGGGGAGGGTGCTGCCTCCAATTGTCGGAGGTTTTCCATAGAACATGGAACTCTTAGATACTTTTGTTTTCATCCCAAGACAAATATCAGCAATTCCAAGGCAAGAGGAAAAGTCCTCCTCCTCATCATATTGCAGAATTAAATTATCTATAGTTTCTTTGGTTAAATTAACACGAAAAGCACATCCTGAGGTTCAAATCAGTAAAAGAACATTGAGTTTTAAAGGTAGAGAAAAATCTACATAAATATAGTTCATTAAAAATCTTTAAATACACTGAATAACTTTAGTAAATAGCAAAAATGAACTTGTTTTGAATCTGTCAAAGTAAGAAATCACCTATAATTATTAGGTCCATATAAAAACTGAACTATGATAGATTATATATGCAGTTACTTTTCCAGGTAATTGAGCAAAATTGTGCTTGCATTTATTAAAGTATCACTGACATAAAAGTTATATTTCTATCCAGAGTCCAGTTCTCATTATTTTTAGAAACCAACCATAAATTCTGGAAACTACAGAAGTTATTCTTTCAAATTCTAGAAACTCTGGAAACTATCCTTTCAAACTTATTGTACAAAATTATCTGAGTATCTTCTGAATATAGGCCCATTCAATTTTTTTTTTTTTTTTTTTTTTTTTTCGGTACGCGGGCCTCTCACTGTTGTGGCCTCTCCCGTTGCGGAGCACAGGCTCCGGACGCGCAGGCTCAGCGGCCATGGCTCACG
>NC_041218.1:29188745-29201878 GCF_002837175.3 Physeter macrocephalus
CATGTGGGATCTTCCCGGACCGTGGCACGAACCCGTGTCCCCTGCATCGGCAGGCGGACTCTCAACCACTGCGCCACCAGGGAAGCCCTTTATTTATTTATTTATTTATTTATTTACTTTCAAATTTTAATAATAAAGAATTAAAATACATTTCCTGCTTCATGGGAATGGTGACACAGAGCTAAGATTATTTATTGTGTCAAAATGAAATAATCAAAATGTTAAAACTCAAAATAATTATTATATCAATTATGGTCATCTAAGAACATGATATCAGCACATGAAGAAAAATACGATACACAGCTGATGTTCTCTAAATATCAGTTAAAAAAAGAATGAATAGGGGCTTCCCTGGTGGCGCAGTGGTTGCGCGTCCGCCTGCCGATGCAGGGGAACCGGGTTCGCGCCCCGGTCTGGGAGGATCCCACGTGCACAACAGAGGGAGGCCCGCATACCGCAAAAAAAAAAAAAAAAAAAAAAAAAAAAAAAAAAAAAGAATGACTATATGATAAATGAAATAAGCAGAAGAAATTAAATTCAAGGCTTTGCTAAAAGTTAATCTGAATATATATAGGACTGTGTCTAAATCACAAAAAAACAGTAGGCGTTTGGACCTTAAGAGTTTGGAAAAAAGAAAAAGAAAATGAAATTCAAGGGAAAGACCTCCTCTGAATAGAAATTACTTTTTTCTGTATTATTCTGCTAAATAAGTATGCCTTGGAGCTTTCACTGACAGATCTCCAAATAATTTCCCATTGTGGTTGGGCAGGTGTTTAGCAAGAGTGTGTGCTGATCTTCCACTTCCTTCTGGAGTAGGGGACAAGGGGATTGGAGAGGCAAGGGAGGGTTGCAGAATCTGCCAAGGATGCCATTCCATGGTGAAAAAGTGGAATTTGACCTCACCTGATTGTACACAATGACTGAATCAGTGCTCCTCAATAGTTGTAAGTTTACTCAAAAATGAACAACAGGACCCTTGTTCTCCTTTCACCGGCCTTAAAATCTAGTAATCTTTACCTACGCGAAGCAGAGAAATCAAGTGCTTCAACAGCAGAAGTTTATAATAAAATTAAACTCTACCATTTATCATTGTTAAGAAATGAACATGACAGTAGCTTTTTAAATAAATAAATTATATTGTTATTGATAAGTTGCAACTAGAGAATTCCCAGCGAATTCATACCTAGCAGGAAAAATATGCATTTTTATCAAATTAAATAAATTAATTTTTGCAATCAGCATACAATACGGTATATGATACTTAGCCACAAAGAGCAGTTGCCTGACGTTAACTACGTGATGCTATAGTAATTAGCACTGCACTAGCACCAAGCCTGTCCAACAGCAGTATCCCATGGGGGCAAGGGACGGGACAGGCTTGTCCTCTGTGTTGCCACCACTCAGCAAGCTCCTGGCACATAATAAGTGCTCTGTATTGAGTGAATGTTAGAGCATTCAAGATACGGAATTTGTGGTAGGCAGCTATCACCTCTGGTTTTTCTTTCTCCTACGTTAATAAGGAAGTTTGCTGATTTTCTACATTTTTCTACATAGCTACAGAATCCTGAGGAAATACAGAAAGCAATATTCTAAGGTTTTTGCTTCACTGTGGGCATAAAAGAAGAATATTACAAATAAACCTTCAGAAATGAACAAGATAAAGAAATTAATAATAACCTTTTTATGATACTGGATTATAATGGTAAAAGAAAATTCTGGATAACAAATACTGGAACTAAAGAATCTTTTGTGCTCTGGTATGCATTTATGGAATAACTCCTAAAATCACTTCAGTAAATACAGACAAAGGCTAAATAATCAAAATTTTCTAAAAACATTCTCCTGCAATAAAATGTCAAAGGCTAATAGTAATTAAATTCTGGTTTGACTTGCGAAATATTTCCTTCATCAAATTTTAGAATATACTAACATATAAAATCATTTTTTGGTAACTATATAATCCCATAATATTCACTGAATCACTTTTTTAAAGTGATGTATGTTTTTTCTTATATCCTGGAATAAATATACAGAAAAAAATTTTAAGGCCTCATTGTTCTGTTTCCCCAACTAACCATTTTAACAAAACACATCTTTTTTGCAATAACATTTACCTAAATTTAACTTTTATTACATTACTCAGGAACTTTACATTACATTGCCTGAGTCCTATTTTTAGTTTTATTTTCTCACTTTGAGTAGGTTGTGAATATGAAAATGAGATTACTGGCACACATGTCTTTGCCTGAATTATGGAAGGGACTTCTTAAAATATTGCTCTCTATTACTACTTTCATTCTCAAGAAAGAGACACTATTAATCAGAATCTAAGGGCATTCACAGTGGTAAATACCAGAAACAGAGACTTGGGTACACACATAGGGACAAATACTACTGAGACCCTCCCTTTTCTTTGGGCTCAGACACTTTAATGCAAGCTATTCTACTTACCAAGTATATGACATTGGGCAAATTTTTTGACCTCTCCGCACTCCATTTCATTTGTAAAGTGGATGTAACAAACCTTATGGGGTTGTTGTTAGAGCTAAATGACATGAAAAGGAGACAACACTTATCAGTGCTTAGGACACAGGTCATGTACAAGAAACAGTGGTCCTCCTGCCCCATAAGAGACTTTACAGGTAGGGATTTCACCCCCTTCATTTTGTATCCAAACACTGATCACAGTGCCTATCAAAACATACATAAACAACTTCTGGCTCCAGGTACATCCTATGACTTCCACAAATGTAAAGATTTAAAGCAGACAGGGAGAGGTATTTGAGTGAATTGGGGCAATGTGACTTACTCTAATTTATATCCCAGAATGAACCAATATAGCAAGGCTATTTGGTTGGTTTTTTCTACAAACAGATACAGGCCCTCAAGATCTTTTTGCCAATTCAACAACACTTATATGATCTATGGTAAGCTAGCCTTTGGCATCAAAGAGGTCACAGACTAGAATGGGAGAAGAAATGTATAAACAATTACCATACAATGGATGCAGGCAATGACAGAGACACCAGAACAATCTGGTTTCATGGAAGAGACAGTGGCCTTCTGGAGCAGTGAGAAAGGTGTCAGAGATAAGGTGATGCTTGTATTCTGTCCTGAAGGGTGAGAGGCCTCTCCTGGGTTGACGGGTGTCTTAAGTTGCCAGGGCTTTGACCTTGGCTCATAGTTATAACTATGTCCTTGGCATCTAGTATCAGTTCACCCTTTCTATTTAGCCCCTCTGTGGTCATGTTTCTTACTTCTTTCCAGTTCCCAAACTTGACCTCTCCACCCTGAAAACCAAAAATGATTCTTGACACCTGTATCTCAGGTTTCAATACCTGCTCTGTGTCCTGTTCTTCCTCAGTCAACGGCTGACTCAATTCTGCTCAGACTTTGGTCTTGAGAGTATCTACTGACTGGGTCAGAATATTCTTCAGGAAATGGATCTGGGTCTCTTCCAAGAGCAATGCAGGCCCCAACACTTACCCACTGAGAACACAGTTATCGCTTCTGTTACCCAACTAGATCCTGAGTTACAAATGATAATTCCAGAATTTTCCTGTACTTTAAAAACTCTGTTATCCGAGACCCCAAGCTTGGGCTTTAACAATCTATAAAGGCACCCTCAATCTGTACACTCCATGCAACCCTGCCTCAGGGGATCTAGCAAGCTCCAGCTGAAAGCTGCTTCAAAGTCCCAGCCTGGCCTGCACAGGCTGAAGAGCCTTCCAATCAGATCTGGTCCTGGCACAGGCCTGAGGTCTGGTCTCCTGTCCACAGCCACCAACCCTGTCTGAGCCTCAGCTCTAACTTTCAAGAGCTCCAGGATCCACGCTTTCTCAGGAGGAAGACAGTCTGAAAGAAACTAGATAAAGTTCCTAAATGATCATTCTGTTAAATGAAATCTGAGCTTTCAGTAACTTTAAAGATAAAAAAAAAAAACTTCTGATAACATAAAAAACAAGATATGAACCTGTACAGATGGCAGAATTTATCTTTCATATATTCAGAGTGTTACATGTAAAAATATTAAGAATATAATGAAAGGAGAAAGATGCAGAAAATGTATTTGAGAGATCTGGAAATCATATATGAATACATCTCCAAGGATTAGAAGTTAGAGACATTTTGAGTCATAGCTGAAAATAAATTAATCGATTTAAATTGGGACGTGAACTGCAATGCCTAGCAGGATTGGCAAAGAAGAGGAAGTAAATAGAGACAGGCTCTCATAACTTTTGTTTCAGTCTAATATGAGCTGTTAGTACTTTTGGAGCTAAGAAATTTTTAATATCCTGGGACTTTAATGCTAAGACAAGCTGAAAGAGAGAGAGAGAGAGAGAGAGAGAGAGAAGAAAACGATGGTAGGTTTTTAATTTAGGAAAGTTTTAAATATAGCAATAATTTGAGTCTTTATGATAATAAATAAACAGGAGCATTAGACAGAATTTGCTGGGTTCTCTATGTAGTGTCACGTCATATCAATTCGTCATGCACTCCCGTCATTAACTATTCTGTTTTATGCCTTCTTTTACTTCTCACAAACACACTCTGCGTTAGTTTTCCCCTGAAGTTAATCAACCTGAACTGCTTACTAAGAGCTCCCCTGCACTCTTTGGTAGCTTACAAGTATAGGAAAAACTTCTCTTTGTAGCAAGATGTACTTATTGTTAGAGTAGCATCCACCTTGTTCTGATGTCTAAATCAGCAAAGCATTCAGCAGCCCTTCTTGGGCAGAATTCTCAGTTTACTCACATTCAAGATTATTCCTTCATCTATTCAAAGTGTAGTAATATAAATGAATTTTCCACTATCCTTGCAGGAAACAACAGCACTGTTTGTTTGTTCTTTTGTAAATCAGTAGGGGTTGACAGCAAACTTCAGTTTCTCATGCTCTAGAAAGTACTATTTGAATATAACAGATGATACCTATTATGTTTATACTCTAGTTACCCAAAACAGCAGATGAAAGACTTCCAAGAAATTCTTTTAATAGCAGAGACACCTTCTGAATTGCATGCTACAACACTATTTTTGGACTGGGGAAATATCTATGTCCTACTTGTTTTGGATACTTTTATACTGTTACCATACATAGAACATGAGAAAGACCACCCAATTCTTTTTTTTTTTCCATTTATTTATTTTACTTATTTATTTTTGGCTGCATTGCTTCTTTGTTGCATGGGCTTTCTCTAGTTGCAGCGAGCGGGGGCTACTCTTCGTTGTGGTGCACAGGCTTCTCATTGCGGTGACTTCTCTTGTTGCGGAGCACGGGCTCTAGGCGCGTGGGCTTCAGTAGTTGTGGCACGTGGGCTCAGTAGTTGTGGCTCACGGGCTTAGCTGCTCCCTGGCATGTGGGATCTTCCCAGACCAGGGCTCGAACCCATGTGCCCTACACTGGCAGGTGGATTCTTAACCACTGCACCACCAGGGAAGCCCTGACCGCACGGGCGCTAGGCGCGTGGGCTGCGGTAGTTGTGGCACGTGGGCTCAGTAGTTGTGGCTCACGGGCTTAGCTGCTCCCTGGCATGTGGGATCTTCCCAGACCAGGGCTCGAACCCATGTGCCCTACACTGGCAGGTGGATTCTTAACCACTGCACCACCAGGGAAGCCCTGACCACCCAATTCTTCCATGGTTAGAAGAGATATTCCCAGAAGAGAATTCAGTGAGTGTGGTGAGAATTATGCAGGCTGCACATATTCTTGGATATCTTCAAAGGCTTATATGGTTTATTGTTTCAGCACCAGAAGGGGTCATACTTCTCGCTATACATTTTCAGGTTATCCCTTTCTGCTACGACAGTTTGAACTATACCACCAAAGGATATGACTTCCCGACTTTACTGGGAAAAATTCCTCTTCTTCTTCTCTTTCCTCCTCTACCACTTCCTCCTCCTCTTTGCCATCTTCTTTACTTAAACTAGGTCAGCCAATAGACCATTATGACATCATCAGTTTTCAGGGAAAATAATGAGTGCTCAAAAACCCTAGTTAAACGACTGAATGAGAATGAATACAGGAAACGGATAACTGCATTATATACCATCACGCTCCTTGGTATTTCTGGCTACCACAATCACTTAGCGTTTCTTGATCACCTGCTCTCTTTGCCTATGGAGAGTAAATGTATCCACTGCATGCTGCTTTGGGAGAGACACACAGAAAGTTGCTGTGCACAGGAAGACGACGGCTCAGGTTTCCTTCTTAGTGGGGAAAGTGAAGAAGACTTTCCAGCTGGTGAAAGGAAGGGATCTTAGTGAAATATGGGCATTAAGACTGGTGACAGAGAGGGCAGACTAACCCACCAGACAGCACTGCACTCCAGGCTCTGGGGAGACAGGCATGCACAAAGGGAGGTAGGACAGTGACAAACGTCTACACTTCTGAAAGCCCCACGGCAGCACTAAGCCTGAAACCAAAAGTATCGATGAAAAATCTCAAGACCTGCTTTCTGAATCATATTACATTTTTTTCCCAAAGAGATTAGTTCTTTAAAATGTGTATGCTAAGATGAACTTATATTAAACCTTAACTCCAACCATGATTACGAAGAAAGCCATTTTTCACTGAAAGGTACAGGGGTTAAAAGCAGAGGCTTTGGAATCAGCAGACCAGGGTTGAAATCTTAGCTCTGCCACTTTCCAGTTGTGACTCTAACGAAGCTAAACGATGAATAAGAAAGTGAACAACAATAATGTCTATCATAGCATTACAATGATTACATGAGAACACAAATATAAAGTGTTTGGTACCACAAATGTCTCAACAAATGGCTCTTATTAATAATGAAAATATTAACCAAGCTAGTGTCTCTCTTTACATAGGCAATGTTGGTTTTAAAATAAACCCACTGCCAACCTAGAGATTAAGGCAAATTTTAATGGAGGGAAAAATAGACTGGGGCCATAGGAGGTACAGAGCACTGGAAAACATCCCACTCGAGAGAGCCTGTTGCCTCAATCCCTCAAAGATATCCACTCAGTACTGAAAGCAGTTACAGAATCGTTGATGTTAATGTGCTTCTCTTTTCAAAGGTACATATGTCCTTATCAATTTTGGTCCTTTACAGTCCAGCATGAATTACATTGATCAAATAATCAGTGAAAAATATGTAAGTCAGTAGTCAAGATAAAGAAATGGAGATATGATTGGGAAAAGAGGCAGAACAACTGACTAATCAGGGAGCCTAGAGCACTTGGCAAGATGGAGGACCCAGAGAACGTGCAGAAAGAGTGGACTGGCCCTTCCAAGTGCAGCCAGACACGTTACGTATCTGGGGAGGGTGGGAGAATATATCAAAAAGAGGGAAAGATGCTAAGCAAATCCCCTTTTCTTTGAGATATTCCTGGGTGTCTGAAAGGCCTGGTCTTTTGTATTTCACTGAAGATTATTTTCTGAAACTGTCTGGGGAACAGACTTTAGGTTGACAAAGTCTTTTATATCCTTTCCTCATAAGGCCAGTTTGAGTCATCTCGGAGACTCTCGAATGATTCTTTCACACGAAGAGATCTTTATTTCTGAGATCAATAGTGTGTAACACTAGAAGATTAATAAAAGTGTAGCAATGGTTAAAATAAAACAACTTTATACACTAAGCCTTCACCACAGCATGTGATATATAAAATCTCTACTCTCTTCTGTATTTCACATTTCCTTTAAAATACTATCATTTTATATCTCTCTCAATAAATGTCTAAAAACAAAGAATGCTGTTTTTGGTGCAAGTGGTCTGCAAGAATTCTAATCAGCTTATGGGATCAATCCCAGCAACACTTGTCAACCACCTAGGTGTCCCCATTTTCTTTAACTAGAATTCCAATGTCTGTGTTCAGATACATATAAATAAATATGTAACTATGATTATCCCACACCTGCACGAACTGATTGGGAGCACAAACAGGACTAGAAAAGAACAGAAAGGAGAGACAAGGAGAAAGGTCTTATTTATTTTTTTCATTAGGGTCATAGCCAGACTTGTTTTAGGCCAATGTCTATTTTATGGTCCCTAAAACGAAAGGTGCATCCTCTGTTTTAGAAGAAAAATAACATATCTTATCATTTTAAGGATTTGCATTTCAAAATAGCTAAAGAAATTTAATAAAAGAGATAATCAATTTATTCAAATAAAAGCTTTCAGAAAACATAGTTCACATTGGTCCTCCACATTCTAGGAGAAGGATTTTTTTTTTTTTAATTAGGGTGACACTTTCATGAAAGAGTTAGTAATCATGACATTGAGGCTGTCTTTCACTTCTAAAGTCTACTCACTTTCAGAGTGATAAATCCCAGACTTACGTTAAAAGCTGTATACCACAAAAACAATGAACACGAACAGTATATTGTGGATTGCAAACTGTCGCACTGACTTTGGAGGAGAGAGCGCCATCAGTCTGGACTGACAGGAAAGGAGGAATAAACTCAGTTGTTTGAGCCACACAGTTCTTTGGGGTTTCTTCCACACGCAATCAACTATATTCTAACTAATACAGCAATTTAAAATGATGATGTTTAATGACATGGCAAACTATTTATTATATTTAAAATCCAAAAGGCAGATCACCAAACCATCTGTATAAGGCAATCTTTGTTAAAAATGTACATGCCTGCACCTCTCTCTCTTTCTCTGTCTCTACCTCTCTGCCTCTCTCTCTTCCTGCCTCTTTCTCTCTCTTCCTGCCTCTCTCTCCCCTCCTTTGTGTGTGGTGTGTGTGTATATTCTTAGAAAAATGTGAAGAAAGAGGTGAACGAAAATGTTTAAAATATTTATCTCAGATTGAATTATGGGTGAAATTTATTTTTATATATTTTATATTAAAATTTCTGAATATTGCATAACATTATAATAGTGAAAAAGATTTATCTAAAGAACAAGGAAACCCAAAATCATGCAGAAAATACATGGTGGAAAGATTTTAAAAAGACTTGGACAATACACTACTAAATAACCAAGAGATTAGTGAAGAAATCAAAGAGGAAATAAAAAAATACCTAGAAATAAATGATAATGAAAACACGACAACCCAAAACCTATGGGATGCAGCAAAAGCAGTTCTAAGAGGGAACTTTATAGCAATACAATCCTACCTCAAGAAAAAAGAAACTTCTCAAATAAACAACCTAACCTTACACCTAAAGCAATCAGTGAAAGAAGAACAAAAAACCCCAAAGTTAGGAGATCGGTTCAAGATGGCAGAGTAGAAGGACATGCTCTCACTCCCTCTTGCAAGAACACCAGAATCACAACTAACTGCTGAACAATCATCAACAGGAAGACACTGGAACTCACCAAAAAAGATACCCCACATCCAAAGACAAAGGAGAAGCCAAAATGAGATGGTAGGAGGGGCGCAATCACAATAAAATCAAATTCCATAACTGCTGGGTGGGTGACTCACATGTGTCTCACCATGAGGACAAGGACACTGGCAGCAGAAGTTCTGGGAAGTACTCTTTGGCGTGAGCCCTCCCGGAATCTGCCATTAGCCCCACCAAAGAGCCCGGGTAGGCTCCAATGTTGGGTCGCCTCAGGCCAAACAGCCAACAGGGAGGGAACCCAGCCCCACCCATCAGCAGACAAGTGGATTAAAGTTTTACTGAGCTCTGCCCACCAAAGCAACAGCCAGCTCTTACCACCACCAGTCACGCCCATCAGGAAAACTGCACAAGCCTCTTAGATAGCCTCATCCACCAGAGGGAAGACAGCAGAAGCAAGAAGAACTATAATCCTGCAGCCTGTGGAACAAAAACCAAATTAACAGAAAGACAGACAAGATGAAAAGTCAGAGGGCTATGCACCAGATGAAGGAACAAGATAAAACCCCAGAAAAACAAATAAATGAAGTGGAGATAGGCAACCTTCCAGAAAAAGAATTCAGAATAATGATAGTGAAGATGATCCAGGACCTCGGAAAAAGAATGGAGGCAAAGATTGAGAGACGCAAGAAATGTTTAACAAACACCTAGAAGAATTAACAAACAAACAGATATGAACAACACAATAACTGAAATGAAAAATACACTAGAAGGAATCAATAGCAGCATAACTGAGGCAGAATGGGTAAGTGACCTGGAAGACAAAATGGTGGGGAAAGGAAATAGCCACCCAAGTCCAGGAAGTGCAGAGAGCCCCATACAGGATAAACCCAAGGGGAAACACGCCGAGACACATAGTAATCGAATTGGCAAATTATTAAAGACAAAGAAAAATTATTGAAAGCAGCAAGGGAAAAATGACAAATAACATACAAGGGAACTCTCATAAGGTTAACAGCTGATTTCTCAGCAGAAACTCTACAAGCCAGAAGGGGGTGGCATGATATACTTAAAGTGATGAAAGGGAAGAACCTACAAGCAAGAAAGTTATAAACAAGAACAGTCACAAATAACACTATTTATTGACAGTATGTATGGCCAAATCCCTTTCACTTTATCACTAATCTTAACTTCAAACTTTCAAAATAGGTACATAGTTTTACCCCAAAATAGCCCAAGGTTTTGGGCTGCCAGTCATACATCTGTTTTGAGATTCAGACATGTTTAGTTACTTGCCCAAGGTCACACAGCTAGTAACTCTTCACAGAAGAACTTAGACATAAATGACAGAAGCTAAAAAATCATGCATTGCCCACACTGAGGCTGCTTCTCATGGTTAAAGCTGATTCACACATCAAAGCTTCTCTTGTTAAGGGTTCACACATTCATTGATTTCTGTTTTAATTTAATAAAATCTATTTAGTTGTTTGCTGTTCCAGGCATCTGCTCTAATACACTGAAGGGAATTATGCTGTAAGGGAAGGAGATTTTATAAATTCACGCACACACACACACGTACACATACACACACAGGTACACATGTACACACACATACACACACATGTACACACACATATACACGGTTTTCCACGGTCATTGCTGTTTTAAAAATGACATAGAAATCCTCTTAAATAACGTTTTAGAAAGCTCATGGAATTTCATGCAGATGTTGGGACTCAGATCATAAGAACTGAGATAACTATTTACAATTTGGGCAAGTGATCGCTGGGTGATTTCCTAAAAGAACTTGTCAACTCAGTTAAAAATGAGGTTAACATTACTGTGGTGTAATGCCCCCCCCAAAGGCTTGTGGCAAACGGCTATAAAAAATTAAAGGGATCAGTAGAGAAAGTTTTGGGCTGCCAGTCACACATCTGTTCTCTGATCTTCAACAAGGAGTAACATCTGTGGGCCTCCGTTTTCTCATACGTCAACCTAATGATCATATGATTCCATCTAGCTCCAAAGCTCTCCTGCTCTGAAAATGAAAAACGATGAAAAAACTAATGTGAGACCACAGAACGTTGCCATACACGATATTTGTCATTTCTTCTTTCAACGGGAAAATGAGAACCTACATTTTACCAGTCACAGCGATGAAGAAAAAAGAAAAAGCAGTCACAAGGGAGATGACCCATAAACAAGCCACGAGAGCACAGTGTTCAGAGAGCAGTGGTTATTATGGAGAAAGGATGAAGCACTGCAGCAGGAAAGAGAGAGCTGCGGGTCGGTGGGGCTGCAGGGCGGGGGTTGTCTGAGATCAGTAGGCAGCTGTGGAAGCTTCCGGAAAGTCCCGAGGCAGCAGCAAGCTGTCCTGTTCAAGGGGCAGGAGGATGGAGGGCGTGGGCACCGTGGTGACTGTGAGAAAAGACTCACTCACTGGAGAGGAGATGGAGAGGCAGGAAATGCCATGTGCGGGTGTGCGTGTTAGAAAGATATGAATTTGCTGGTGTGCAACTGTAAAACGGCAACTTCATAGGGTTCAGCTAAATACATTCACAGATACTAGAAACATCTTCATCTTACAGGACTGAGGATGCCGGGAGCATCACCCATGAAATTACTGATGTAACGAGGAGCTCACATCGGGCGTGATGGCCAGCTCTGCAGCTTAGTATTTATTCCTTTTTTCTTAAAAAAAAAAAATTACCTCTTCCTTCTCCATCCAGTCCTTAACTGCTGATGTTTTCCAAATATCATCATCTGCCCTCTTCATACACATTTTAAAAAAGAATAGAGTAATTTTTAGAGTAGTTTTACGTTTACAGAAATATTGAGTGGAAAGTAACAGAGTTCCCCTGTGGCCCCTCCCTCTTTTCTTACAGTCACCCCTGTTACTAACACCTTACATTACAGCAGTGCATGGCGCTTCTTCTCCAGCACAAGTCTGATGGTGTCCTTTCATGCCTAAGCGCCTTCCATGGAAACCAAGTCAAGCCCACGCTTTTTAAAACGCTTACAAAGATCTATGTGAGGCGGTCCCAGCAGCTCGAGGAGCCTGTGTCCACCCAGAGCCAGCGGAGGGCTGTGTAACCCTCCACCCAGGACACCACACACGCGACTCCACCTGGAGAGGCCGCGTACTCATGCGGGCCCTAAGAAATGGACAAATTCTTAGAAAGGTATAACCTTCCAAGACTGAACCAGGAAGAAATAGAAAATATGAACAGACCAATCACAAGTAATGAAATTGAAACTGTGATTAAGAATCTTCTAACAAACAAAAGTCCAGGACCAGATGGCTTCACAGGTGAATTCTATCAAACATTTAGAGAAGAGCTAACACCCATCCTTCTCAAACTCTTCCAAAAAAATGCAGAGGAAGAAACACTTCCAAACTCATTCTATGAGCCCACCATCACCCTGATACCAAAACCAGACAAAGACACAACAAAAAAAGAAAATTACAGACCAATTATCATTGATGAATATAGATGCAAAACAGAATCCAACAACACATTAAAAGGATCATACACCATGATCAAGTGGGATTTATCCCAGGGATGCAAGGATTCTTCAATATATGCAAATCAATCAATGTTATACATCATATTAACAAATTGAAGAAGAAAAACCATATGATCATCTCAGTGGATGCAGTAAAAGCTTTTGACAAAATTTAACACCCATTTATGATAAAAACTCTCCAGAAAATGGGCATAGAGAGAACCTACCTCAACATAATAAAGGCCATATATGACAAACCCACAGCAAACATCATTCTCAATGGTGAAAAACTGAAAGCATTTCCTCTAAGATCAGGAACAAGACAAGGATGTCCACTCTCACCACTATTATTCAACATAGTTTTGGAAGT
>NC_041218.1:29202008-29202618 GCF_002837175.3 Physeter macrocephalus
TAAACCCATGCACCTATGGTCAACTAATCTATGACAAAGGAGGCAAGGATATACAATGGAGAAAAGACAGTCTCTTCAATAAGTGGTGCTGGGAAAACTGGACAGCTACATGTAAAAGACTGAAATTAGAACACTCCCTAACACCATACACGAAAATAAACTCCAAATGGATTAGAGGCCTAAACGTAAGCCCGGACACCATAACACACTCTTAGAGGAAAACATAGGAAGAACACTCTTTGACATAAATCACAGCAAGATCTTTTTTGATCCACCTCCTAGAGTAATGGATATAAAAATAAAAATAAACAAATGGGACCTAATGAAACTTAAAAGCTTTTTGCAAAGCAAAGGAAACTACAAACAGGATGAGAAGACAACCTTCAGAATGGGAAAAAAATATTTGCAAATGAATCAAAAGACAAAGGCTTAATCTCCAAAATTTATAAGCAACTCATGCAGCTCACTATTAAAAAAACAAACAACCCAATCCAAAAATGGGCAGAAGACCTAAATAGACGTTTCTCCAAAGAGGACATACAAAGAAGCACATGAAAAGCTGTTCAACATCACTAATTATCAGAGAAATGCAAATCAAAACTACAATGAG
>NC_041218.1:29203091-29205881 GCF_002837175.3 Physeter macrocephalus
AAAAAAAAAAAAGGTTCTGAAGAACCTAAGGGCAGGACAGGAATAAAGATGCAGATGTAGAGAATGGACTTGAGGACATGCTGAGGGGGAAGGGTAAGCTGGGATGAAGTGAGAGAGTGGCATGGACATATACACACTAACAAATGTAGAATAGATAGCTAGTGGGAAGCAGCCACATAGCACAGGGAGATCAGCTTGGTGCCCTATGACCACCTAGAGGGGTGGGATAGGGAGGGTGTGAGGGAGGAGATGCAAGAGGGAGGAGTTTCGGGGATATATGTAAACTACAGCTGATTCACTTTGTTATAAAGCAGAAACTAACACACCATTTCAAAGCAATTATGCTCCAATAAAGATGTTAAAAAAAAAAGTTTGAGGATAATGCCATCTTCCTCTCCATGTTATTGTTCAGAAAACCAAGCTAGCAGATGGCTCCTAAAGGGAAAAAATGAAACCAAAATTGTCATGTCCTTTAAGTAATGAAGGAGTATAGTAGTTTAAGAAACCAAATAGAGGCTGATAAAATCAGATTGTAATCCACTCAGGAGGCTCATGGTGAGAATGTGCTCAAGTGCAAGCGGAAGGGATTAAGGATTAGGGACAAGTTTGCCACAGGCTAAATTTGAAAAGAGAAAGGTGATCCTGGGCCTTGAATTATTACCATCTTTATTTTGGGACAAATCCCAAATGCCTTATCAGAAAGATTGGATTGGTTTCTTAAAAGTCACTGCACGAAATTTATATCTATATCTATTTATATTTATAGATATAGACACACATACACATGAGAAATGCTTGGAGAATTCTAAAATATATCAGGCAGAATGAGTTTGCCGTTTAAATGGTGAAATAGAAAAGCCAAATTTAAAACTTGTGAAAGAATCATATTAAGTATTACAGTTGCAAATACATGGTTTTAATGTATTTAATTATTTTGACTATGGAGAGAAAAGTGATACATTCTATAGGTCTAATGTCTCAACCAATGAGAAGTCTGTGTCCCTTTCTTTTACCAGGCAGGCACTGCAGTTTGAAGAAACAAAGATATTGCTCCACTCCCAGCACCCCTGCTTTTTTTTTTTTTCTAGCCATTAAATATGTCAATTTTGGCCAAAAAAAGTTGCCTTGGGTGAAATGTTCCACTCTTTTCTCAGTAACACTCAATGTCGTAATATTAAAAAGCAGAGCCCATGTATTTTGTAAGAAAAAAGGTTGTGACCAAATAATTTTATGTCCATCCAGGTTGTCTTTCACATGTGAAGAAGAAAAAGACTTAATTTGTCTTTTTTTTTTTAACATCTTTATTGGAGTATAACTGTTTTACAATGGTGTGTTAGTTTCTGCTTTTAATTTGTCTTGATACAGAAAATGGGTCACTTAAGTATGCTTTAAGCAATTACTTCAAGGAGTAACCCAGCCAAGAATGATAAAATTCTGGTATAACACAACATACTGTAAACTCTAAAGCATAAAAAGTTATCCATATATATCTTAAAAAGCAGGTTGCTGAACTAATTATGAATCTCCAAAGAAAAATGTAAAAAATAATAACAATAACAATGTTCTCTATTTAAAATAACAAATCTTGGAGTGAGGGGAGGAGGGAAATAGGTGAGGAAGTTTAAGCGGTACAAACTTCCAATTACAAAATAAATGAGTCAGAGGCATGAAGTGTACAGCATGGGGAACATTTTCAATAATTGTGTAATATCTTTGTATAGTGACAGATAGTAACTAGATTTATCATGATCATTTTGAAATGTAGAGAAGTATCGAATCACTGTGTTGTATACCAGAAATTAACATACTGTCAATTATATTTCATAAACAACCAAACAAATGAACTCACAGAAAAAGAGGTCAGATTTGTGGTTACCAGAAGGGGGTAGCTGGGGGACGGGGAATTGGAGGAAGGCAGTCAAACGGTACAAACTTCCAGTTATAAGACAAATAAGCACTAGGGATGTAATGTACAACATGATAAATTGAATTTACTCTGCTGTACTGTATTTATGAAAGTTGTTAAGAGGGTAAATCCTGGGAGTTCTCATCACAAGGGAAAAATATGTTTATCTATTTCTTTAATTCTACATCTTATATGAGATGACGGATGTTCACTAAACTTACTGTGGTCATCATTCCACGATGTATGTAAGTCAAATCACTGTGCTGTACAACTTAAACTAATGCAGTGCTGCATCTCAATTATCTCTCAATACAACTGGAAGAAAAAAAAATAATAACCAATCTGTATTTGCAATACCAAGTAACTGGAGAAGCTGGAGGAAGCTGGATGGTGGACGGTAATGCATTTCATGTCTGCTGTAGTGAAGGACTCAAAGACACTGCTTCCTTCTCAACAATTAGAGAGAAAAGAAAGCTTTAAAGCATTCTATTAGCTAATGATAGGAAAAATCAGAAATATGGCCAAAAAATAAATAAATGCAAAGACTAGACAGTGCATAAAGGAAAAAACAGAGTATGTAAAACAACTAGGATGCATATTTATGAAATCATAAAACAAGATGAAGGAAAGATGTTGAAAAAGTATGCTGATTTCAGATGCCAAAAATTGACTATACAATGTTTCAAGGATCATTTAATGAAGAGTTACATGAAATGTCAAAATTAAAAGGATAGCTTAAGATAGTCATGGCGGGGCTTCCCTGGTGGCGCAGTGGTTGCGCGTCCGCCTGCCGATGCAAGGGACACGGGTTCGTGCCCCGGTCCGGGAGGATCCCACATGCCGCGGGGCGGCTGGGCCCGTGAGCCATGGCCGCTGAGCCTGCG
>NC_041218.1:29206008-29211766 GCF_002837175.3 Physeter macrocephalus
AAAAAAAAAAAAAAAAAAAAGATAGTCATGGCAATGCAAACTAAGGAAAGACATAAACTAGAATTCAAAGAAAATGAAACTAAAAATGCAAAAAAGGGGTTGTTTTATTTATTCATTCATTCAAGAAATATTTGCTGAGCACCAATTATGTGTCAATCAGTGTGCTGGGGACTAGGCTAGAGAGTGAAGATGCACACAAACCCACAAAGGGCTTATTTCTAATGGGGAGAGTCAGAAATCACATAATTGAAAAGTACATGTAAGTGATAAGCATAATGAGAAAATCGGGAGATGAACGGCATTTGGGGGTGGGAGGTGGTTACAATTTTACAATGGTGTGTCCAGGAAAGTCCTCAATAAAAAGGTTAACACTAAGCAAAACCAAAGGAGGTAAGGAGGTGGGTCATAAAGAGTTATAAAAGAAGGGCACTTCAAACGGAAGGAATGGCAAGAACACAGCGTGAAGGAGAATGTGCGAGGAACAGCAGCACAGCGAGGCCAGTGAGGCTGGCACAGAAGGAATAGGGGAAGTGAGGGCCAGAGGAGGCAATTAGAGAAGTAATAGGAGGCCAGATCATTCGAGGCTTGAGGATAACTGTAGTGATTTTGCTTTTCATTCTGTGTGAAACAGGAAATTGGGGGAATGACATGCTCTGACTTGTATTTGCACAAATGAGTTGGGAAGCTGGTGCAATAATCCAAGTAAGAGATGATGAAGGCTTGAATGGATGGTGGCAGTGGTTGGAGATGATAAGAAAAGACAATCCAGGAGAAGTGTGCTGAGAAGTCGAATGCAGGTTGTGAGAGAAAAGGAAGAATCAAAGGTGACTTCAAGATTTTTGGGCCTGAGCAACTGGAGGAGTGAAGGTGTCATTCACTGAGATGAAGAACGTGCAGGTTAGGAACTGAAGTAGAAGCAAGACTGGGACACATCACGTTGGAGAGATGTATTAAATATATAAGTGGGCAGTTGGATATACAACTCTGGAGTTCAGGTAAGAGTTCTGGTTCAGACCTGTAAATGTGGGAGTCAGCCGGGGAGAGAATATAGGGATGAGATAGGCAAGTAGTGTAGCCAGAAAAAAAGAAGCATCCCAAGGAATGCGTCTTGCAGACTCCAGTTTTTAGAGGTTGGAGATGCAAACGAACCATCAAACGTGATTGAGATAACCAGTGAAGTCGGTGGTCAATGAGATATCCAAGCGTGGTGTTACAGAAGTCAAGGGAACAAAGCTTCACCAGAAAGACAAAGCGGTGACTGTCAAAAGCTGCTTGGAGGCCAAAAAAATGAGAGCCAAGACCACTGACTATGAGAGGTAGCAATGTTGAGGGCGCTAGTATAACTGATGAGGACAGTTTTGTTTTGAGTGGTGGAAACGGAATCCTGTTTAGGGTGGGTTCAGGAGTAAACGGAAGGAGAGCAAATGGAGATGGAAACACTTTACAAAGGTTTAGCTGGAAGGAAAAAGTGGAGCAGAAACCAAGAGAAGTTTTTTTAATGGTAGAGCTAACAGCATGCTAAGAAACACCCATCATTTGAACCACATTGACTGATTAATTTGTATTATCATATGTTAAGCTAACAATGTGAGAGAAAACACCAATGATTTAATTATGAATGGACAGAATGCCAAAAACAAAATTCTGCTGCTAAAAATGTGACCTTTAGCTGTAAGCATTTGCACAGAGCCTTGCTTCAGGATGGAGGTTCTTCCAAATCACTCAGAGAACTCTTATCTACATTTTCTAATATCATATTGCCCTTTCTACTTTTGCACAGAAGATAACTTCTTATCAAAAGCTTCTGGGGCTTCCCTGGTGGTGCAGTGGTTGGGAATCTGCCTGCCAATGCAGGGGACATGGGTTCGAGCCCTGGTCTGGGAGGATCCCACATGCCGCGGAGCAACTGAGCCCGTGAGCCACAACTACTGAGCCTGTGCGTCTGGAGCCTGTGCTCCGCAACGGGAGAGGCTGCGACAGTGAGAGGCCCGTGCACCGCGATGAAGAGTGGCCCCCGCTCGCCGCAACTGGAGAAAGCCCTCGCACAGAAACGAAGACCCAACACAGCCCTAAATAAATAAATAAATAAATAAATTTATTTATTTTTTAAAAAAAAGCTGCTGAAGTCACAGTAAGCTTTTCCAAAAACACAGACTACTCATTATGACTAATATTGCCTCCAAAGAACCATAACCATAATGGCTGAATTTTGTGCGAGGATTCTCATACCGAACGTTTAACTCAGGTCTCATTTTAAATAACTAAATAATTAAAGCCACTTTAAACAACAGGATGGAAATAGTGCATCCCTTAAAAATTAATGTTAAATCCACACAATTCCTCTCTGTGCTCAGAATTTTAAAAATTCAACAAATTAATTCACTCCTTATATAATTGTGTTTTAAAACCTGATTTTTCCAAAGTAAGTCTCACAGGAGCCTTAATCCTTGCTTACAGCTATTTGTCAGTTCTTCATCAGATCAAATACTGCTGCTTCCAGCTATTATATAATAATAGCTTTTTAAACTTCTAATCACCTAGTTAATATTCTATCAAGCATCACAATTTATTTAAACAAGTCCTCTGTTTTTTTCAGTGTCTTTTAATTAAACATCTGAATATTGTAATTATTTTCCTCAGACATTGTTTTCTCTTAATTTTGTATTTCTTATATTTTAATGATTACATTTTATCCTGGACACAGTAAAACATACATTTTGAAATAATCTCTTAAATCATCTATTATTCAATATGAGTACAATTCACCCTAAGTTAAAACTAATGACTATTTTTCAGTATAAGTGATTATGTATCTCAGTGGGTCCTTTGTCCTACTCTAACCAGGATAAGTTTTCCTGAATTAGATTTTCTTATCATTGCTGTTTGCAGTTGGGAAGTTAAAGAACTCTGCAAATAACTTCTATGTGCCGGTTAGCCTCATACGTATTTAAATTATTTTTATTGAGCAGAACACTAACTTCTAGAGTAATTCACTAAACATTTGCCCCATCTCGACAGATTTTTGTTTTTAGCAATCTGTTTTTTTTCATAATCTCTTTGTGTTTCCATGTCTTCTTGCGGACTCTCCAGCTATGTCGTAAACAAGGTCAGCAGCCCAAAGAAAAGATACTCTGATTCTTGTCACAAAATGTAGTTTTAGAATGTCCCTCATAGCCCCTCGAGCAGGGCCGGGCATAAGTCTGCTATTCTCACATTTTTAAAGACTTTCAGGTATCAAGAATACTGGCTTTTCTTTTCCAAGAAAAATAGCTTTAACTCTACAAATCTAAAACTTAGGCTGCTCAAAAATTTTAAAGCACTGGAGCCATGATAAAATGTTGACAATACAGCTATTGACAGCAACAGGTAACCAGTGGCTGTAAAATATACAGTGTTTTCTCCATGCTTGAATCAAACAGGATCTCACGTATCTCAGATCTTGTTCTTGGTTTAAAAAAAAAAAAAAAAAGATAAAAAGAACTGAGAGAAATGCTTTTGGCTGGAACAGCCTGGGGTGTTGGAGGGATGAGGAGGTGTTAGCGAGAGGGATCCGGTATCTTTTTGTTTCATGAAAACCCTAGCTTGACAGGAAATACAGGGAAAACTTAGCCATAGAAATGGTGCATCCGCTGTGCAGGCCAACAAGTAGATTCTCCCACCGCTCCTTAGAATAAAGAAACTTATAGTTCTCTTTCTGTCCTGTTTCTGGCCACAGAAATCTTTCTTCCCTTCTTCTGCATTCACTATTGTACTCTATTCCAATCACTTAATTTTCTTTCTTAAAAGTCTGAATGCCAAGAGTAAAAAGCCCTTAGGAAGTTGTCCATGATCGTTTGCCAATTCAGTTCAAAATCTATATAGACTCTTGGACCTGTTAAAACGAGAATGTGATTTGATTGACCTACTTTTAGTTTAGTTTTTTTTTTTTTTTTAAATAAGAGGGATTGAGTGAATTTGAGGGTGAATTGAATTCTAATTCTGAATGCTGGGAATGTGATCCCAAGCTTCTTACCCTGCCGAGGAGTGCACTGAATGAGTTGAGGTGGTGGCAATATTTCCATTTGACTAGACAGATTCTGTTGTATTTTCTGTTTTTAGAGTGACTGCTCTGGAAGGAATTTCACTCAAAGACTTATGCCGCAAGTGTTTACTGAGCACCTACTATACGGGCCAGGGGTCTTTACAGTCTTGAGACCAGACTCCTTCAAGGGAGGGAGCTATGGAAACAACTGAAATACAGTATGAGTGATGTGTCCCTCTGTCTGGCTGAGAACAGTAATGTGTCAGAGAAGGCTTCACAGCGGAGATGAAAGATAACTAGGAATGCAAGGGGGCACAAGTCACCAAAGAAAAAGGAAAAACATGAGCCAAAATGAAGGAGAACAGGTGAGGAAGTTCAGGGACAAGCTGGACAGGTAGGCTGAGTTCAGGTTTTGAAGCACCTTGCATCCCCTGGTAAGGACATCATATGACATCAGGAGTTACATGAACCTATGGGTCCTTCCCAAAAATGAGTAGGAGCGACTCAAAATTTGATCTATTATTTCCTCAATGGTTTCCAGTGATGGAGACCCTCATTCCTGTATTGTGTTTCATCACTGAAGTCAGATTCAGGAGAATTTCTTTCTGAGAATTACAGAAACACAGTCTGTTAAAAGGAAAACCTTTCTCCTAAGATGCAAGTCCCTACAAGCATGCCAGTATCCATTCTACAAACTTGCAAAAGGCCCTTTTAACATTGGCCTTCAACAAAGCAATGATTTATGTCAAGTAAGTAATGACTATAGTGTGCTTATTGAACTGTATACCTTTTGGCAAGAGAGCATGTTGGTGAGATTTCCTAAATTAATAAGAGATGCATTTGTTGCTATTTTCATGGCTCGTGTGTGTGTGTGTGTGTGTGTGCGCACGTGTGTGTGTGTGTGTGTGTGTGCGCGTGCCTGAGAGAGAGATTTAATATAGTGGAACTTTCCAGATGTGTTTTGATCAACTAATATGTGTTTGGGATTTATAAGTGATGGAGCAAGAACATATGCAATATGCAAAAAATTTTTCATTCTTTATTATTGAACACCATATAAGAATCTTGAGAAGTTTAATCAGTGGCAACTTAAATTCCAGGCTACAAATCCTAAGTGAGATTATGTGAACATATTTTCTCATTGGCACTTGCATAGTCTGGCATATGTAGCAGAATGTAGCAGAATGCAATAAACAAGCATAATTACTTCCACACAGAAAAGTCTATCTCAATCTTTTCTTGATGACCTACTTTCAGTGAGTTTTCTTCCGTAATGCAATCACCCAAACAAATCTCCAGTAGACTGTGTACTACAGTGTCAAAGCCTCACATTGAAAAAAGTCAGCATTCTCCATGTATTTAAAAGGGAAAACTCACTACGTGGAAGTACACGTTCTCTGCCAGTATTCAGAGAAGATCCAACCCATCTCACAGTGAAAGGGTTTATATGCCGTTATCATTAGCAGAGAGATTATTTGGCTAAATGTTTTCTTATCTTCACTTGCCTGAATGCCATTGTGTCTAATATAACCTAATCTCTCATCATGTTTGTAAAAACTAACAGTTGTTTTAGTTTTTCAAATAGACAAGGTAAAATTCTAATTTTAAAATGTGGAGAGGGCTTCCCTGGTGGCGCAGTGGTTGAGAGCCCGCCTGCCGATGCAGGGGACAAGGGTTCGTGCCCTGGTCTGGGAAGATCCCACATGCCGCGGAGCGGCTGGGCCCGTGAGCCATGGC
>NC_041218.1:29211898-29240965 GCF_002837175.3 Physeter macrocephalus
GCCACAGCAGTGAGAGGTCCGCGTACCGCAAAAAAAAAAAAAAAAAAAAAAAAAAAATGTGGAGATGTGGGGGGCGAGGAGACGGGGGAGAGGAGAAACCAGCCACCTTGAAAAGCTCCCACCAGTAGAGAACGGGAAAACTTCCATACGGATGTTTAATTGTTTTGGCAGGGGGTGGAGGGGTTGGTGTAAAATTCTGAATACATTATTGAGCAACAAAGAAGCATCTTGTGTGTTCTTGACTTCTGCCAAGAATACTAAATAGCTAAAATATAATGAAAAGTTAGGAAGAAAATAAGTTGCAATCACACGCAAGAGAGAAGCATTATGGGATATTCTCTTGTGAGATGGATGATGCCCAGATTGTGCTGTATTGTAAAGGATTTAAGGGCAATATGTACTAGCCATACTGGCTAATTAAAAATGATTTCATTCTTTGTGCTTCTTTCCCGGAACCCGTTTTGCAGACAGCATTGCTATCTATGTCCAAAATTCTTGCCCCATTCTGATAGACTTTTAGCCAAGAATCATATGCATATCAACTCATTCTTTGAAATTTTAGCTCCAGTTTACCTTTGTCACAAAATAGCAGCTGCCACCACCAAAAATTTAGCCTCAAGTTGGGACAGACTTAACTATGGAAATTATGTGACATTTTCTCAGCAGTAAGTACGTGTTAAACAGAACATACAAGAAGAGTGTTTTAACCTGCACATTTTGTCCATATATTTTACTACTTACACTATCATTTTGAATGTGATAGGGTAGAATATTGAAGGGGACACAAACGATGCTTAAATTACTGAATGAAACAGTAAACACTCCACGTTCAAAAAGAAGAACTGCTGCTCATATGCTCACAGAGACATTTTTTAAATGAATTCACATCTTTATTTTGTCTCTTTTTTTATGACTTTCCACAGACTTAAAATCTGATTTATACAATCTAACATGTATTTCATTATTCTCTATTCTGGTATGCTCCCACCAGGGTTCATTTTTTATCTGTAACCAGATTAACTCCTCAAAGAGAAAAACTATTAAAGTCAAGCACAGTGATAAGCAGAGTGGCTGTTCAATGAGGACCTGGTAAAACGAGTTCCATTGATCTCAACCGACTCAACCCCTTTGGCGAAGAACAGCACTGTATTCAGGTCACAGGAAAAGGCAGACCTTCTTCCTCTCCTTTCTTTATGCTGGAGGCAGGAAAAGTCAGGCTGAAAATATCCAGGACAATTCCCATCATTAAACTTAATGATTTTCCCATAGGATGTAATCTTTTAATGCTCAAAATAAGGCAGTATCAGTTTTGAGAAGCAGGAATACATGGATATATATATATATGTATACTTATTTATTTATTGTGTACATATATGCATATCTACACAATATATATGCATATTACTTATATTTATATATAAAGTACTTATATAAATATATTTTCTATATATACATATTACATGTTATTTCCCCACTCTGAAAACCATCAAAGGAAACTTGACCATAACCAAGTATTACTCATGAAGAATTCATTCAGTCATACTTCTTTTTTTTGTTTGTTTGTTTGTTTTTTTTGTTTTTTTTTTTTTGCCTCTCACTGTCGTGGCCTCTCCCGTTACCGAGCACAGGCTCCAGACGTGCAGGCTCAGCAGCCGTGGCTCACGGGCCCAGCCGCTCCGCGGCATGTGGGATCCTCCCGGACCGGGGCACGAACCCGTGTCCCCTGCATTGGCAGGCAGACTCTCAACCACTGCGCCACCAGGGAAGCCCCAGTCATACTTCTTAAATACAAAAGTCTTGCATCCAACTCACATAGCATAATATAGCTATGTTTCTTCATTACACAAGAAAATATGCTTACATTTCTATCCTTGACAGCTGCCACTTTATCCCTTTCTGAAACTTAATGATTCATTAATTTACAACTTTGTGCATCCTTAATATATCTTAAGAGACAAACAGTAGATAAAATCCTATTGTATTTTTCATGAATTAAAAGAAAAAACTTGCTAAAATCAATTTCAAAACAAATTCTGGGAAGCCTATTCTATGGATCATCTTCCATTGCACTGTTTTTATGTAAAACACAAGCTGCAAGCAATATACAAAGATATTAGCTTATGTGGTAGAAATATGATAGCCTTCAAGCAATCTGAAATCATGGATATTAAGAAAGCCTACTTCTTGGGAGACAGCTGACTGAAATGTCCAATATACCTGTGCTCATTTTAAAAAGGACAAATACAAGGATTTCCAAGGTGAATGAAGTAAAGAGTTTTGATAAGACTTGATAAACTTAACCTGACACTGTGAATACACTCAAATCCTTCCTATCCTTAAGAAAACAAAAAAGCTTTAAGAGTTGTGACTACGATCTCTACTAAAATCGATAAAGATAGATCATTTTAAGCGGCACCATTTCTTCTTATTACTTCTCAAGGCACTGAGTTAATCAGTTCAGAGGAAATGTTTACCGTCAATTCCTATGTCTTGAGGTAACAAATTTGGAGTTCTACCATTCAATACATAAGCAGTCTTCATGCTACCTTCCTCTATTTCTCTCTCTTCTTTTCTTCCCTTCTAATTATCACATTCTGTACGTATTTGCTGCCTCCACTTTTCCTTCCTGGATATTCCTCTGCCTCTAAATGGTCCTTGCTACATCTTCACCTTCCCAGGGAGGACGTTCCCTTTAGGACCACCAATGACTCACTCTCCAGAGAATGGCACCAAGTCCTAGCAATTATACCAATTACACTTATATCATATGAGGCAATGTATTTGAAAATACTTTTAAACATTAAAGTACTATTTAAAGAGGATGGTATTATTATACCTCCAAATGATCTATCAAATTTCCACTTTGACACAGTGTAATAGCCTTTTAACTGAGCTTCCTGATTCCCAATCTCACTCTGCTCCAATCCATCCTACACTCTGATATGCTGGAGTTACCTTCCTAAGTAAAGAGATCTACTCAAGTCACTGCACTGCTCAAAACCCTCCACTAGCTCCCCATAATATACTGGATAAATTCCAAACGCCACACCCTTCAATTAGCCATTGGAAATCCTACCTACTATTTGAAACTTTTCCACTAATACAAATCCCTCCTAATTTTTTTCCTCCCTCTAAACACCACATTCTCGATCTTATTCCTTGCTTCTGTGTACGCCATCTTTTTTTACCACTAATACCCTTCCCCTCAACAGTGGCCCTTGAAGACCTACCCTCCTCCATCCAGGGTCTCCATCCAACCCATCTCCTCTTAGAAATGTTCCCAGAGGTGAATTTAGCCTACTCACAACTCACGCTTTCATATTCTGCAAACTCTGCCATGTATGAGAGCTACTTACGTATGGATCTTTCTCCCTTGCAAAGGCTTAGCAGACCACTAGAGGAATATTCTCTCTAGGAGAATATTTATCACAAACAAGGTGCTCAATAAAGAGTCAGTGAATTGTGTGCTTGTGTTCTCACCATTTAATGATTAAGAATATTAAAATAGTTGTTTGGGCCATCTAAAAAAGTTCTTTGTTAACTTTTAAGCAGAGCTATTAGTGCTTTTCAAATACAGTAAAAACAAATAGCTGACACCTGGTCAATAATGAAAATGTAATTTTAAAAACACACACACAAAATAAATTGCTGAAATGAAAAGATACAGCTAAATCTTGTATCTACTACATAACAGAAAATAATAACTATGACTAGAACAAATTATGCATGGAGAAAGAAAATAAACGAGACAAGGGAACAGTAAGAATATGTATGTTGACAAAACAAAAGATATTATGTGCCCATGTCCTGATAAATGCACTTGTGTCTCCCATCTCAGAGTGGTTCAGTAATCCTCCCATCTGCTGATAGACTTGAATCTTTGGACCAACTCCAAGACTGTCTGGCCTCCTGAAGTTCCTCTGGCTTTCAAAGACTATGAGGTCAACCATTATAGTCCATACTCCTCCTTCTAGGGTTACTCTGAAACTGAAACTGCCTTAAGAAGAGGAGAGAGGGATGGGAAGTTTTCCAGGGCCTTTGTCCTGTGGTACTAGCTTTGTTTTAGAATGGCATGAAACTTGCCAATATATCTAACTTAAGAAAAATGAACTAAGATCAGTAGTATCACAAGGTTGACCTAGATCTGTCGTTTTAAATGCTGGCTGTACTCTGTAATCACCTGGGGAGTTTTAAGAAAATGTTCACGTCTGGGGCCCACACCCACACATGTACTTGATCTGGGGTAGGGCCCAGACATCGGTACGTTTTAAAAGTTCCCCTGGTATACAGTCAGCTCAGGCTGCTATAAAAACAATACCATAGACTGGATGGCTTAAACATTTATTCTCACAGTTTCAGAGACTGAGAAGTCCAAGATCCAGGGGCTAGCAGATTTGGTTCCTGGAGAAAGCGCTCTTCCTGGCTTACAGACATCTGCCTTCTCTCTGTGTTTTCACATCAGAAAAGAAAGAAATAGAGTTCTGGTCTCTCTTTCTCTTCTTATAAGGACATTAATCCCAACAAGGGGATTCCACTTTCATGATTTCATCTAAAACTAATTACCTCCCCAAGGTCCCACCTCTAAGTACCATCACATTGGGGGTTAGGACTTCAACATAGGAATGTTGGGGGGATACAAACATTCAATGCACAATGCTAGATAATTTCAAAGTGCAGCCAGGATTGAGAACCACTGACCGAGATCAATGGTTATCAACCTAATTTCACACTGAAACAAACATGACAAGGGTATCACATGTGCAAAACACACCAGTGGGCAGACCAAGATTCTGCACAATTCTGTGTGCCAGGTGAGATGCCACCCTTATTACCCTATTCAAGAAAATGTGTCAGAATGCAAGGGCAAAAACGTCATTACAGAAATATTGTTAATCTGATGACCAGGTAACTGAAAACTTTGAGAAAATCCAGAAAGTTCCTTATATCTGGCCAGCATTTTGTTATTCCAAGAACACAAGCAGGACTCTGGTGGTGACCAGGATCTCTGCAAAAAGAGGTCATTTTAAACAGCAACATTTTCTTTTATTCCTACTCAAGGTACTGAGTTAACCAGTTCAGAGGAAAGGTCTAGTATCAAGACCCATCTTTAAGTAAATATGTTAGAGCTCTAGACATCAAGAAATAAGCAGTTAGTCAGTGATAGTGAAAGAACAGAAAAATTATGGAGTAGATGGGGAAAGCAGAGAAAAGAAGGATAGAATGATACTCCAAGAATAGAAAGGTACCTGTGGACATTGTTATGAATATTTTAACAGAAAATCCTTCTTTCTTACTAATTAATAAATTATTCTTTCCAAATGTATAAAGACTATATTTCCAAGGGATTTGTAAAAAATTTATCTTTTGTCAATGTGTACATAAATTAATGCATGCTTATTGAATGAAACCAGAAAGTTCACATTAACCAGGACTCTGAATAATCACATTTACTCTAATATCTGCATAAGTATCAGAAGCAAAAAAAAAAAAAAAAAAAAAAAAAAGATAATCTGCCCATTTTAACACATTAGAATTTTTAGGCAGAAAGATATGTTAACACATACTTTTAAAATTATGTTAACTACAAAGCTCCCCAAATTATATTAACACATCAAAAATATTTCAAAATAATGGTATCAAATAGTGTCAATCTTCTTCCTATCATAATCTTCACAATGCTGAGCAATTTTGAATTTTTTAAAAATCTTAAATTCATGATTAAAGGAAGTGAGGTGAAAAGGAAATAGAAACCAATAAAAGAAAGGAAGGTGAGTGAGAAGAAAATAAAGCAAAGATCCTAATCGAAGAGCAAATCTTGTTTCTGTTTTTAACTCCTGTGAAAATTTCTAACTCATCCCCTGCCCTGTTCCATCTGAATTTAACTAAATTCAAATATTTGCTGAACATCCGCTATGTGCAGGGCTGAGCCACATGCAGTACCTCATCTCTGAGATTAATGATAAAACTTCAGACAAATTCCAAAAGCATGAATATCCACATAATGTAACTGCACTTCCTGTCATTTATCTGCTTTCCACAACTGACTTGGGCCACTACCTCTTATGGCCAGCTTGACTACAGAGCACTTAATCCAACATGATGGCTTTTGCTTGACTAAAAATTTCTGTCTTTGTGGTATCAAGATACTTCATTTATCATTACTGACCATCCCCCACACCCACTGCCCTCTTCTCCCTAACAGGGAAGCATGCTTGCATGTGCTCGTGCCCTTATATACACACATACACACTGGCTTAATGCCCTGCCCCCGGGACATATCCCAGCTTCGTGGCTGCCAACTCATCTAGAATTAAATGTTCACTCAAAACTGCTCCTGCCACTACACATGCAGTAGCTATCATGGGGACTATATTTTTCATGCACAGATAGGATCTAGGTGATGCTTAGGTGCATTTCTGGGAGAATCAAAGAAAGCAAAGGTCTGGTGCCAGAAGTGGCATTAAAGATGGATGGCTAGAGGTCAGTGGTGACCTAACTCTCGAATTGAGATTAGAATCAAAAGAAGGAAAGGCCAGAATAAACTGGCTGATCGCAACAGCAAAAACCTACTGCTATCTAAGAAGCTTCACAGTACTGTATTAAAGATTTATTAAGCACCTACTATAGGTGCTAAGTCCAAGGATGCTAAGTCCAAGGTTGAATGAAATACATACAGTCTTTGCCCTCAAGGAGCTCATCTAATTGGGGACAGAGACAGAGACATTGCAAAGCAACATAGTGAATGCTAGAACAGGTACAGAAAATGAGTTGTGGGAGCTCTCATTCCTGGACCAGCAGCTAATCTCATCCATTCAATCCCAGTCTCTAAAGGCCACAAAGGGGCCGTTTAACTTTCTTCATCTATTGCTGCTCTACCTCAGGCCACCAGAACGTCTCTGTGATTTTTCTATGGCTGACACAACACAGGCCAAAAATAACCAACATACATCGATACTTCAAATAATTTTAATGACTCTAGGAGTCTTTTTAGTTGAGTTGACTTCTCATCAGTACTATCAATCAATACTTTATCAGCTTTTGATTCTAAAACAGCACTGTTTAATAGACTTTCTGCAGTGATATAAATGTTCTATGGGTGCACTGTCCCATGCAGCAGGCACTAGTCACATGTGCCAACTGAGCACTTGAAATATGGCTGGTGTGAATGAGGAACTGAATCAATGTATTAAATAAATTTGAAATTAAATAGCCACATATGCCTAGTGGCCGTGGCACTGCACAGCACAGTTTAAAATATAAGTGTTTGAAGACTGTGCCATATGATCAAATAATTTTTCCCTTAATTCCTATACATATGTTATACATGTCTCTGAAGAATTAAAAACACAGATAAAAACTGGTTTCCTTCTGTAACCTGTGGTTGCTGCCAGGAATTACTCCCAACAAGACACCAAAAGTTAAAGCACAATCGAAACGTACATATGTCATGTTTAAATTGGTTCTGACTTTTACCAATGGCCTTCTTGATGAAGTGGGAAACATTTAAAAATATTTAAAAGTTAAGATATTTAACACATTAAGAGATATTTGGGAAAGACTGTTATTTTCAACTAGTTCTAAAAGAAGAAAACATCTTCAAAGTGAGATTTAAAGGAGGATTCAATGTGGGGATTGACTCAGACCAGCTGGATTGTAGGCCTCGTGAGTATTAGGACTCTGTATGTTGATGCACTGCTAAGTTATTACTGCCTAGCAGATGCTGGGCACTTAGGAAACCTGTAATGGAACAGTAGTTAAAATAGTACGGATGGGAATGTTCTATATCTGGATCATGGTGGTTGTTACCTGACTATATGTATTTGTCAAAACTTTCCAGATGGTACACTAGAATTATGCCTTAATTTTTTTAAAAAAGAAAAGGGGGAAAAAAGTAATATGGGAGCACATGGGAAAAATCATGAATGGATATCTGCAAGAAAGCAAATGGGAACGTGAAATGTAGCATCACATCTCATGTGAAACAAGCTAGTATATTCCAAACAGCAAATTCATCTCCCAGGAATGAAAGGAGGAAAAGACTCAGGCTTGAGAGTCAGAAGGAACATATAGACTGAAACAGGCTGTGTGATTTTAGGTAAGTCATCTAACTTCTCTGTGCCTCAGTTGCCTCAGCTGAAACGTGTAAAATGAAACACCTATCTGAAACAGTTTTGGGGAGAATGAAATGAGAAAATGTACATAAAATGTCCAGCAGTGGGTCTGCACCTGGCAAGCACTGAGTAGATGGTAAATGGAAACAAAACACAAGCTCATCTTCTTAATCAAGGCCTTCCTCTGAGGTCCTCTGGTCCTGAATGAGGGGGTTCCATTTCCATACTACAGTCTAAACAGCTGGCAAATGAGTGGTCAAAAAACGCTACCAGGTTAGACAAAACTCAAATCTCTTCGGAGTCAGGGGAATGAGGAAATGCAATGCATGCTTCCAGAAAAACCTGAATTTTTGCCAGAAGCAAAATTCCCACAAGAAATTTTCAGCAAGTTCCCAAATGTCTCATGCAGACATGACAGCATAAATGAATTCATCAATGAAATGATTTATCCTGGCAAACTTCCCTGAGTGGAAGCAGCTATAGTCTACATAAAAAGGAGAGATGAAATAAAGAAAATTCCTATTCTGCAAATCAAAAGTAATTAATTTTCTGAATGGAGACTAGTTATTATTTGGGGGAAAAAGGCATGAATATTTTCTATTCCTGGTTACAATTTGTCTTCGGAAGGTAAACAGACCAAGCTGAGAGTCACAACATACTGGATTCTACTGATTCCATACTCAAGATAAATTAAGCAGTTAATTCTTGCAGAGGAATTGGGTATAATTTGTAGTTAATGTGTCCTTTAAAGCAATAATACATGACTTAAAAGTTCAGAATTTGACTCATTACAAATTTAACAGTAATATTTAAACATATTAGTTCAGCGTACCTTGCATGACTGTAACTCAATTCAAAGATCCTGAAATTGACATATATACACTAATATGTATAAAATGGATAACTAATAAGAACCTGCTTATAAAAAAGTAAATAAAATAAAATTCAAAAATTCAAAAGAAAAAAAAATATCCCGAATTCTCATTAGTTGAAAGAAACTATTCCTCCTTAAAAGCTCTTAAAACACCTACCTCTCCTCTATGACTCATAGTTAAGCCTCCTTACAGGAAGCCACTGCAGATTTTCCCATTACCTGTTCAGTGGGTCACAATTAAATAATAACTAGAGTTATACAGTCATTACATTAGTTCTCCATCTAGTAGAAAACCTCTCAATTATTTTCGAGAAGGTTCAAATTCACTTAGGGAATTCTCTTGGAGTCATCTTTATTTTCTGCCTCTGATTAAGAATCTCCTTCAGCTGAATAACATTAAATGTTGGGTTCCTCATGTGATTTTTAAAATTAATATTAAGTCAGATATCAGAAATCAAGTCCATGGTAAAAACTTGTTAATAATCCAGAAACTTTATTGACATTTAAATGTCAAACTAGCTCAGCAGTTGTCAAAATGTGGGCCTAGACCAGTAGCATCTGCATATCCTGGGAATTTGTTAGACACTGAGATTCTCAGCCCCACCCCAGAACTACTGAATCAAAACTTTTCAGGGTGGACCCCACAATCTGTGCTTTAACAAGCCCTCCTGGTGCCTCTGACATACCCTAAAGTTTAAGAACTGTGATCTAGCTAATTCTGGCAAAAACATTTGAGGCCTCAGGCTAATCTTGATATGATGATCCAAATGGATGAACTCACAGATAGATTTTACCCCCTCCCCCCAAAAACCCATAATGTTCCTCTTTAGTTTCTAGTGATCCTTAGCAGTAATGTGGAAAGGAAGAATTTGTTTTACTCCAAATAATCGAATGAGGATTTTTGTGTTTGGAGAGTTACTTGAAAGAAGCAATTGGTCCCTATGTACAGTTCAAAAGCATCAGGACATTTTGGACACAAAAAGTGATAAGGTCATTATGACATTGCTAACAATGAACACCTTAGTGAATTCTACATCTTGTTTCTGGATAATGGTAAGGATGGCAGCCTAACATTCAAACTGTATCAGAGCTGTCATCCTGCACAGTAAGTCTCAGTGGGCGGACCTTTCCTGAGCATCTATTATATATGCCAGCTCAACTCATTGGCTCCAAAGACACTGGGAATGAGTAGTAAACACATTCACAAATACCATAGTAGATGTTGAGAGTAAAATAATAGAAGTGGAGACTGAATTTTTCATTGGTAGATAATGTGCCTCAGTTTTTCAAAATGTCCTATCTGAGATCAGGTATTCATTCCATCTGAGGTAGCCAAGGCTCCTAGGTCAGTCTGCAGGCAACAAAGTAAAAGGCCAACTGTGTTAAAATGGGAAGGGATACAAAAGTATTCACCTGCCAGTCTCAAAAAACCCACATTCTGAGTTCTAATACAAGCTCACATTCAATATCATCACATAAACTTGCGATACTCTTAAACAATTCATTTAATCCTTTCCAGTTAAATTTTACATCATCAAAACATTAAAGAAAACGTCCAATAAACTGAAATCTATAAACCCCAAGCAACAGGCTACTAACAATGCTTTATCGAGAAAAGCCTTTGCAAAACATGGTGTATTGAAATGGAATAGCATTCCGCCCAAAAGGAATGAAGTACTGATACATGCTACAACATGGATGAATCTTGAAAACATTATGCTATGTGAATGAAGCCAGACACCAGAGGCTATGTATCATACAATTATATTTATATAAATGCTCAGAATAGACACATCTATAGGAAAAGAAAGTAGATTAATGATTGCCAGGGCTAGGGTCAGAGAGAATGAGGAATGACTGTTCATGGAGTTTCTTTTGGAGGTGATTAAAATGTCCTATAATTAGATAGTGGTGATGGTTGCACAACTTTGTGAATATACTAAAACCCACTGAACTGAACAATTTAAAAAGATGAATTGTATGCCATGCAAATTATATCTTAATTGTAAAACTTCACAATACACTCAGGGAATGTGGTTTAGGTGGCATGCAAATCAGTATTCTCTGGTTTATTTTTATACTACAGTGAGATTTTCTTTAAATAATAATCTAAGTACCAAGAGGACCTGGCTTTGTTATTAAAACAGATCTATAACAGAAACAAAAATTCAACAGGTATGTATTTGATGACCCCAGTACTTTTAAAAAATGTCTTCCCCTCTCCAGAATCAATTGTATGGTTTTAGAGAAAACCAGGACCAGATTCCTCACAAGTCGTAAATGTCAACCGTGTGCATCACACCATCTCTGAGCACTTTCATAAAGCTTTTAGAATTTAAATTATGTGCATATATCTGGCAGGCTATTGGCAATTATCACCATATAGGAATACAATGCCCATTAGTTACAGCACAGAAATGATTTCTTTTTGTAAAGGTTACTGTGCCAAGAGCAGCACCATCTACTGGATAAAAATATAGGTTAATATCTACTTTATTATGAACAATCTATTAGGATCCTCTAACTGTAAAGAGTAAAATATGGGTGCTCACAAACGGAGGTACATTTTCTAACTTTCAGGTTAATGGCTTCAAACCTATTATATGCCATCGTAATAGAACATCTTCATGAAGGAAAAAAAAGACATTTCTTTAATAGAAGACAAAAATCCAGTCTTACAATCCTTCCAGAAAACGCCCGGAACACTTGAATTTGCATCCCAGGTAAAGATTCTAACTGGCTCTTTCAGAAGACAGTTTCCGTATTAAATGTGTAACCTGGAAGGTGGTGGGTAAAAGATGAATCCCTGAATACCTATATCAACCTGCAGCTCTCCTTTGACTTTGGCAGCAGTGGCAGAATGCTGACAGAAATTTTGATTGAAACTTTTTTTAAAAGTAACTGCCCAGACTTGAATGTGACTAAATTAAAAGTACTGAAAACACTGAAAAGTCAGGTTGGTGCCTGTTCCTGTTACTACCTTTCGGGCGTGTGTGTGCATGTGTGTTTGTGTGTGTTTAATTCGCATCAGACACGTGTATTCCTCATTCAAGCCCATAAATATCCGTAGCATGAACTAAACAGCAAGAATGCGATACAATACGTAGCCCCGCACCAAGGGTGTATTTATCTTTTTAGGTATATCTAAAAGGCTCTTTTCCACACTTTGCAAAGAGGAGGAGAAGAGCTGCGAGGACAAGAAGCGTGACGGGCAAGCCCCCCTCTCCTGGCCGCGGGAGCAGCATCCCCGCGGGCAGGTGAACTGTGGCGGAGGTGCGAGGTGGGGAGGGGGCGCGTCCTCCCACGCTGCCGACACCCCGTCGTGCCGCCGCGACACGGTGGGCTCCCCAGTCCGCCGTCCCTCTTGCCTCCTTGCTAGATGGCGGCGCGGCAGCAAGTACCGAAAGCTCTGAAATCCCCCCACCCGTGTCCCAAACGATCCCACAGGGGAAACCCCGCCGAGGTCTTAACACTCACCCAGGCGGCAAACACAGAGGAGCTGAATACAGGCGAGAAAGCGCTTTAGGATTCGCATTTCCAGACGATCCGGGGGCTCCCACCGCGCGGCTCCTCGGCGTGTCTGGATGGAGAGGGAGGGGACGCGACGGAAATGTTCTCTCCTCCAGTGTATAGACTGGTGCGAGGCTGTGTGTGTGTGCGTGTGTGTGTGTGTGTGTGTGTGTGTGTGTGTGCGCGCGCGCGCGAGTGTGTGTGTGTGTGTGTGAGAGAGAGAGAGAGAGAGAGAGAGCGAGAGAGAGAGCGAGAAGGACAGAAATAACCTAGGGGAGGACGCGTGGTGCTCGCGGGCCCGGGAGCCGCTAGCCGAGGCGCATGTCGGGCGGGCGGGACTCAGTCTTCCAGAACGGCAGCGGTCGCGGTCTGAGCTCTCGGAGCGCCACGGCGCCTGTGTGCCGGGTGCGCGCTCGGGCCGGGCCGTGCGCGCCGCGGTTCGGCGGGGGCACGGGCGGGGGCGAAGCGCGGCGGCGACGCCGCGCGCGGGGGTAGGAGGGGCGCGGCTGCCGTTCGGGGGCCGGGTCCCGGGGTAGCGATTCACAGAGCGACGCCCCCTCCCCCCTGGCCCCTGCTAGTAGCTTCGCTGTCCCGGAGTTTGTGGAACCCGCTGGGGTTTAGAATCTTCGTGAAGAAAATGTCTCTTCATTAAGACTCCTTCATCCCTTTGGAAGAGGAGGCCCGACCCCCATTGTCCCGCACAGCCAGAGATTGACCTTTGGGGTTCACCCCTGGAAATGTTTTTCATATGATTGTTTTCCTGCTCGCATATGCTAAGTGGGTGCAATCAGAAAGTGGTGGAGTCGCCTGGGTAACCTGGGTTCCCCTTTCCACTTTCTTTCCATTTTGCAAAGCACCAGAGTAGTTCCAGACCACATTTCCTTCAGGGCAGTTGACTGCCAATAATCTCTGGCCCTGATTGTGACCAGTCAGACCCTGCCCCTGCCCCAGACTCCAATCAAATTGTCCTGCTGTGCACAGCTGCAGGGAGGAACTTTCAACTCTGCCGTGGTCCTTCCGGACGCACCGAACTACCCAGTGCCTCCTTGCACAGAGTCGCAAGGGAAGATTTTTTAATCGCTCGATTGCAGGATATACAAAAGAGATATAACACATGCCTTGTGCTGCCTCAGAGCTGGAAATGTCACGTTGTACGTGCTTGTTTCTATGTGCTTTCTATTTGTATACTTGTATAAGACCCCCTTTGTCGCCTTTCAGGAGTCCACTCTAAGGCACAGAAAGTCAAGTTCTGGAATTATCCCTGTATTCTCAGCAATCATTTGATGTAGCTTATCTGTACAGTGTGTACTCCTGTGTCCTGTACTTGTCTCAAAAATAGTATTTTAGCTTTAAATTTTTAAAGAAAGCTTATCACATACAAAATTGGGTTCTGAATGCATTTTGAGTGTTACTACCAGTTCTCCCTAATATCCACAGCCTCTGAACACTAAGTTAAATATGCAGAGCTAATGATGCAATTTGCTGTTGCTTCAGAAATTGATTACAGTCGTGTAATAAATTTCAAATCTATATAGAATGTTTATTCAGGAATACATATAAATATTAAGAAAGTGACCCTGGATCTTATTCTTCCTGTGAATAAAAATAGAAATGCTGCAATTTTTATAAGAATTATGATCTTTTATAAGATTGATGATTGCTCATGTGAGTTTCCACTTTGGAAGAAAAATTTTGCTTGCATAGCAAGAAGTGTGTATATAAACTAGAAATGCACTGAAAGGTCAGAGAAAGTGTTTAATATGGACTAGAGTAGGCAGAGAATTTTTCCTAGAGATGTGTAGTTAATCCAGAAGAACTGGCTGGAAAACAATTGATGTCAAAGGGGGTGGAGACAAGAATGAAAGAAGCAGATGTTTCGTGCTATAAAAACTACCTGAATTAAATTTGAGCAGATTGAGTGGGGTCAGACCCTGGGAACTTTGATTTCCTAGTGGAGGAGCTTATACCTGAAATACTAAGCAAGAGTTAACCACAAAAGACGCTTCCAAGAACTTTATCTGTTTAGAAGCTAGGTTTGCTCAGGGGCATGTATGGTGTTCTAGGAGGTCTCGATTATCAAATCTACCTCACTAGACTGCCAGAATAACCTAACGGTAACAAAATTTACCCTAACTCCCCTCTTACTTGGCCCCAAAGTCACACCACTAGTCACTTTTTTGAGTTAGATCATGAAACAACGGCACTGTTGAAATCAAAGTTACTCTGATAAAAAGGGCAGGTACATCTTGTGGTTTCTGCTAATCCCATTCTCACAGTTGAAAGTACTGTCATTTACCTGGGAAGGTACAAAAGCCACCATGAGAGAGTAGTCAAGTTGCTGCTGAGGTTTGTGTGGGGAGCAGGATGGAAATCAATTCTACATGACTGAGTGATAGCAATGGAAGACTGATTTGCAGGACCAAATCAGTGGATCTAATATGTCTGAGGAGGGCAATGGAATAGGAGGTTTAGGAGGTTCAGTCCTTGGAAAATAGGTCCTTGCAATAGCCCAGGGGTGGAAGAGAAGCCATCAGAAGGGCGGGAACATCAAAAACATTGTAACTCACATTTCACAATTTTATGGGGGTCATGGCCATTTCTGAGATGTGTTACCTGATCAATATACATTGGCCATTGAAAGTTATAAACCCATAAAATCACATGCCTCCATTCACAGGCTGAATCAATCAATCAATCAATCAATCTACCTATTTATTCATGTATAAATAGATATAGATATATTCTCTATATATTTATAAATATATTTTATATTTATATTCTTTATTTAATATATATTCAAGGTATATTTCGTGTGTAGGTGTGCTGGTAAAGTTTATTTACAGTATGCTGTTTCATGTCGATCACATATAAATAAGTCCTGGAAATTTGTATTTACATACAGAGTTCAGTACATTCTTGGAAGAATACTGTTTTTTTCAAAAATAATAACAAAACAGGATACAATTAATATGATAGTTGGGTAGCTTAATGAACATCTTGCTTCTTGGGGGTCTCATCTGGGATTTTAGTGTGAACTCCAGCTAGAGGCTGCCAGTGGCAATTCATGAGAGAGTCATAGGGTTCTTCACGTTTCACCATAAGCTCTTTGTTTAATTCCTCAACGTTCAAATGAAGATTTGGATCTTCCAGTGGGTCTTCATTTTAGTTTTCAGCCAAAGCTGTGGCTTCCTCAAACATAACCAAAGTTTCAGGCAGACATCCAGAGTTCTCTTGTGCAGAAGAAGGTTGTGTCCATTTCCATCTATTGCATAGCCACAGCTGTAGCCGGAAAGAGAATAACAGCTGTGCTGTTTATCATATTAGTTGCCAAAGGGGTAACCCTTGTGGGGCTGGAACTCTGGCTTCACTCTTTTTGTGTGTGTGTGTGTGTGTTACGCGGGCCTCTCACTCTTGCAGCCTCTTCCGTTGCGGAGCACAGGCTCCGGACGCGCAGGCTCAGCGGCCATGGCTCACGGGCCCAGCCGCTCCGCGGCATGTGGGATCTTCCCGGACCGGGGCACAAACCCGTGTCCCCTGCATCGGCAGGCGGACTCTCAACCACTGTGCCACCAGGGAAGCCCTGGTTTCACTCTTTTTAATGTCAGTGCAAATAAACACTAAACAATTTATATCAAGGAATAGAAGAGAGTTTTATTTGAGCCAGACTGAGGACGATAGCCTGGAAGACACAGATTCAAGAAGCACTTGAACTGTGTTCTGCCAGACTACAAAATGGGGAGGCTTTTATAGGCAAAACCTGCAAAATTACATAAGTTATTTGTCCAGAATTGGGATTGGAACTGGCAAGAAGTAAGGGTGCTTGTTGAGCAAGGATTGGTTGGGGTCTGAGATGGTTGCATAGTTACAAGGGGAGACCTTGAGACCACAAGGTTGCAGCTGGCAGCTGCTAGCAGATATTGTTTTGAAAATGGCTAGTGGTGTCTTTGAGTTTGATACAGTGCAGAAAATTCAAGTTCTCAGTGATGCAGGAACGTGTCTGAAACCACATCCACAACAGCCACGTGGCTCGATTTTGAATACCTGAACCACAGTTACTCCATTTTGATTTTTACATGCATTCTTTCATTAATGGCTAAAGCAGATGTATAATGCATGTTTGACAGGCCATAAGATAGACTTTTCTAGGTAGCATAAAGTTCAAGCCAAACCATATGTAAGCCAGAATGATTTCCTCATACCTGAATATGTGAAAATTTCTTCCATTAGCTGGTACCAATAATAAATTATTTTGTTGAGCTATGCCAACAAAATAAACTAGAGAGTAAATATCTATATCTATAACTCATCTATCTATCTATCTCTATTTCTATTGGTTCTTTAAATTGCATCCTTGACGTTCACTCATTCATTCAACATATTTCTATTGTGTATCCATTATGTATCATGCATTGCTTTAGGTGATGACCATCCAAGTATGAATTACTCTATTCCTACCATAAAGGAATTCAGTATCAGATAGGAGAGGAAGACATAACCACTACAAAATGCCATTGTAGAGGATTGCCATATAAAATACAGGATGCCAAAGTTAAATTTGAATTTCAGATTAAATGGTGAATAATTTTTAGTACAAAATAATGTTAGTGCATTATAATACTAAATTTAATGAATTAAAATGAATTAATTTAATGAATAATTTTGAATATAGTAAATAATTTTTTTTAGTACAAAGTAACTTTTAATGTACTCCCATGCAATGTTTGGGACTTATTTCTATTTTTAAAAGTTCATTGTTTATCTGAAACTCAAATTTAACTGGATGTCCTGTATTTTTATTTGCTAAATCTGACCATCTCCCTTTTGTGTGTCTGGGAATTGTCTGATGTCAGGGCTAGTAATTTGTGGTTGTGAAATGTCCATGGTTTCCCATGTGTCCTTACTCGGCCAATTATTTCCAAAGTGTTCCTAACATGAATAAAGACAGAGACAGATGGTGGAAGGGGGGGTGTTTTATCTGCAGAATCTGTTTGACTCGTAAATTCAGTGGAAGGGCTAGGAAACTACAGAATATTGTAGAGTCATTGAATAAAACATGGAATTAAAGGGGAAGTAAAATATCTGTACTTCTTATACTATCACAGTAATATGTTGTTCCCGGTTGGCTCACATACATTGCTTATTTTTATCTATTGTCACTGACAAATGTATATGAGCAGGAATCATTAGGTTGGATCCATTAAATATTTACACTTTGAGAAATTAATTGTTATTTTTTTAGAAGTAAAATACTTCTTAGTTGTCAGTAGTATTAAGATAATTGTTAGTTGTACTAAGACAAATGTGTTCTCTAGAATGGGAGAGGTGATTCTTCTTCTACATTGTGCTGGTTATAAGCTAATGACTGATATTTCAACAGCTACACATGCCGATCCCTTCTCCCCACCCCATGACCATCTCTATTATAAAACATAATAGAATAATCATAATTTTCTTTTCCCCTGACAACCGTGATCTGAACTCCATTATTCAAAAAGTTCCAAAGGAATGTATCCTCAAATTTGTATGGCATTAAAGAGACCCACATGGCCAAATTTAGGTTTATTGCTACTTTCATTTCCTTGCCATTTAAAGGTGAAAACGCATTTCTCCCTGTTGTATCAGAGACAAGCATGGGATTTAAAGTGTTCCTACAAGCTTAATTTAAAATCAATATTTACCTGCTCTCTAGGACTTTGAAAAATGTCCAGGATAGTGTTAGACTAGAAAGCAAGTGTGTAAAACAAATTCTACAAACCAGAGAATCAGCATTGGACTGGGTCATTGGAATGAGCTGTTCTGTCTCAAATGCATTAACATGCCTGATAAATGGTCACTTGGCTGTTTCTTGCCTATCTCCAGGCAAAAATAACAAACAGCCATTCTAGATGACCCATTATACTTTTGACAATATTAAAAGTCATTATGTTCACCTTTATTTTTAGCCAAAATATTATCTCTCTATAACTGCCATCCATTTGATTTTAGGACCAGAACAAATCTCATCCCTTGTAGAAAGAACTGCTTTTCTCTAATCCCAGATAATGAGGTTTCCCTTTTCTGGCTAAATGCTCATTCTTCCAAGCTTGATTTGAACCACCTGACTCTTCTGGAGCCAATGGTCTATCAGTTCTTTGAATCTCTCCCTCCTGATTTATTCTTCTCACTAGGCTATTAAAATATTTTTCCATTAAAAAAATCTTTTCTTGACCACATGTCTCATTATAATTATAGTACCGGGTGTGTCTTCCTTCATAATCTTCTTGTAAGAATAGACTATAATCATTATCTCCACTTCCTTACCTCCCATTTCTCTCAAACCACTAACACTAGGTTTCTGCCTTCCTTATTCCATTTATAGAGGTCTTTAAACGGTATAAAAATCACATTCTAATTGTCTTGCAAGTGCACAGTACCCGAAACTAAAAACTCATCATTCTTCCTAAGCCAGCACTTTCTAGAGTCCACAAAACTTTAGAAGTTTCCTTGACCTCTTCTTCCTCACCACCCCCATCTAATCAGTTACCAAGTCCTACAGCTTACTCTTAAATTCCATCCTGTCTCTACCATGATTTCTTTACATAATCAATGGGCCTGGCATATATTCTGTACTTAATTAATGTTTAAATATATGAACTAATTTATCGAAAAAGGGCTGCTGTCAGACCAGTACTACCAGCTACTTCTATTGCCTGCTTATGACAAGGTTCCAGAGAGCTCTGTGATGTTTCCCTGTCAGTTCCTAGATACTAATTTAGATCCTCGGACTCAGGAGGTATCCCATCTCTCTTGACTTACTGGCTGGCTTTTTTGATTACAGACGTAGACAGCTCATGACATATCTGCCTTAACTTAGAACTTACTCGGTGGTTTGTGTTCTTCAGCTGACAGCACGGCTAGCAGGCCTAGAACCCCTTATGCATTCCCAGCCTACTATGATCTTCTCTCCCCTTCCTGCACAATTAACCACTCTTCCACTGATTCCATGCAAGCAGAGAACAGGCTGGGCCTGAGAACTTCAAACTTTCCTTATTGTTTCCAGTGGCAGTATTTGGCCATTAGTTAATTTTAAATTTTGAGAGTTAAGAAACATCTGTATTTCTAGGCTGTTACAAAACCTTGACATTTGTCATTGGCCATTTTCTCTAAGTATCTTCTTTTACTTACATTATTTCTAGACAGCTTCTCCTGTTCCCTAAAGTAGGAATAAAAGCTGAGGAGGCCCATAACCCTGGAGGAGTCTCTCATTAATTTCATGAGAAATAATATGACTCAAACAGGTAATACAATGGAGAAGCTGATATAAACCAAAGTTCTAGAAAACTAATTAATGATCAACGCTTTACTGTATCTCTCATCATAATAGTGATTGTAGACACATGTACATGACAACTATTAGGTACCAAGCATTGTCCTAAAGATGTAGTATATAATTGTCTAATCCTCCAGCAAATCTATGATGTGCATAGCTTGACCATCCTCCCAGTCTCATGGGAAAACTGAGGCAAAATGATTTGTCCAGTCACACAGATTGTAAATGACAGACTTTGGGTGTGAACCCATATATCTAAATATAATGTACACTGCCTCTCCCTGAAGACACTTAAGAGATTGTATACCAACTAGTCCCTAACCAAACTCAGTCCAGGTGCCTTACATGGTTGGAAATGTGTTCCTACTTTGCTTTCCTGATACACAGTACACTTTACAAGCCTATCCCATGTCAAATGTCAGTAACATGAACAGTGTGTCAAGTGAGAAATAAATACCAACCCAGGAATTCAAATGTGCTGCCTGACCAAATAAGATTATTATTATCCTGAGAATAATACTGGCTTGTGTTTCTCTTCAGTTACCTAAGTAGATATATTTTGGAACAAACAAACCCCTGGCAGGATTTGGGAAATCAGTATAGTTGAGTAGAAGGTGATAGCAAGATGGAGAACAGATGGATGCCATTAAGACCCTTGTTTTCTTCCCTGAATCCTCCAGCACCTGGTGAATTTCCAAAAATCTTATCAAGAAAACAGCATATGACAGTAGTAATATTTATCCTTTATTGACTTGACTATCAACTCTATGCCAAATATTTTTGCATCTGTTATCTTTAATCACTCCCAAACTCCACATTAGATATATCATTTCTCCACTTCGCAGACGTTTCCCAAGGCTGAAATAGCTTAGCATTACTCAGGGTCAAAGAACTTGTGACGGTAGAATTGGAATTAAAAACCGTTCAAAAAATAAAAAAATAAAAACAAAATAAAAACCGAGTTTCTCTGATTTCGGTGTGTATGCTCTTCCCATAAACATACCTTGAATTTAGTCAGCCAGAGGAAGGCATCTTTCTCAAGCAGCAGTAGCTTGGTACTTACCATATCCCCTAGTGAGCACCACAGTTCAAACTGAATTGACAAGATTCCTGCTTGCTTTATATTCCAATGAAACTGGTTCTTCATAGCATTTATGCCTGTCTCTCTTTGTAGAAGCACACGTGACAAATTAAAATTTGAAGGCCAATGAAGCACGTTTAGTAACATGAAGAAATTCCTAATGATATGGGTAAATTAAAATAACAAAAACCAAAATGAGGAAATACATAATGAAAAGTGAGTATATCAGGATGGGCTAGGGTATACTGCAGTTAACAAAGAAAATTAAAATATCTGGGACTTGACCAGACAAAAAGTTTATTTCTTGATCACTGGAAGCCAGTTTAGCTGCCTTGAATATGATTGTTGAGGAATCCAGGCTGCTTTGAGCTTTTGGCATCTCCTTCTCAACATGTGTTTTCACAATGTCAAGGAAAGAGAGTGCTTGGGCATCTTGCACTGTCAACGGAAATATTTCCACACAGATATGACATATATCACTTCTCTTCCAACCCATTGGTTTTTCCAAAGTGCCTAGAAGGAAAGGCGAAATGAATATGGGTAAATAATAAATATGTCTTCTACACAGAGTGAAAACGAGAGAGAGAGAGAGAGAGAGAGAGAGAGAGGAGAGTATAAAATAAAAGGATAAAGAAACTCAAAATCAATAGAGCACACTGTTTCATCATTGCATAATGGTCTGATAATTGTTTTGCTATCTTTTCTTAGGTTCTGAATGTTAAAAATTTTTCTAAAGTCTTTCAGAGAAAAATACCTATGTAAATCTCCACTGTCAGAGTTGGAACAGCTCACAGAATTGTTAACCCATACCCTCCATCAATCTTTGGGGTGTTGCTCCAACCCAGAAAGCTTCTGTAGAAGGTTGAAGAGGGTGGGCTTCCCTGGTGGCGCAGTGGTTGGGAGTCCACCTGCCGATGCAGAGGACGAGGGTTCGTGCCCCGGTCCGGGAAGATCCCACATGCCGCGGAGCGGCTGGGCCCGTGAGCCATGGCCGCTGAGCCTGTGCTCTGCAACGGGAGAGGCCACAGCAGTGAGAGGCCCGCGTATCGCAAAAGAAAAAAAAAAAACAAAAAGAAGGTTGAAGAGGGTGGATGGATAAGAGTGAAGCAGCTCGTGGCAAATAGCTTGTATTACAAAAGAAAATCACTTCTCTGAATCTTTCCTACCTTTTTTTTTTTAACCTTTGAAAGGCAAAATGTTGATTACATTTATATACTTTAAGATCATGAAGGCATGAACTCATTTCTTGTGTTTATAATAGCACTAGTCATTCCAGCACTGCTTAGAAAATGAAAAATGATTTTACCACTTTTAACTTGAGCCTTATTTCCTTAATTTTACAGTAAGAATAGAGTTTTTAAAAGAACTATTGCTGGAAATAAGTAAAAGGCTGGAGGAAATAACATGGTCCTTCAGCTCAACTGAGGGACATCGTGCTTCTGTCTGTTATACTCCTCAGAGCTAATGTAATCTGCTACATACAAATTGAATGGGCTTTCCAGATTTTCACATACCTGTAACAGGTTATTGAAGAATATAGACTCGTAGAGGTAAAAATATGAGTTTACATTGCTCTGGGAAGATCCCACATGCCGCGGAGCTGCTAAGCCTGTGCACCACAACTACTGAGCCTGCGCTCTACAGCCAGTGAGCCATAAGTGCCACAACTACTGAAGCCCGCACGCCTAGAGGCTGTGCTCCGCGACAAAAGAAGCCACCGCAATGAGAAGCCTGCGCACTGCAACAAAGAGTAGCCTTCACTCTCCGCAACTAGAGAACAGCCGGCGCGCAGTAATGAAGACCCAACACAGCCAAAAATAAATAAATAAAATAAAAATTTTTAAAAAACCTCACAAATTCAACACTCAAGTCTACAACATCAATATTGTATGGATTCAAAGCTCTTCTTCTTCTCCAGGGATAGATATACTCAAGCAGCTTGGTGGTGGTGCGTTCTTCTTACAGGATTTTCACTCCTAAATCCTCTAAGAGCTCCGACTCCTCAGGAGCTATCAGAGAAAAGTGGCAAATATCGCCTCACTTATCAGTATGATGACACAATCCTCTTCTTATTTTTCTTGCCACTTCTCTGACTATCATTGACTGGCTGTCAGTGCTTTTTGGAGGGTATTCAAAGACTAACTCTTGATCTTTGGGCAAATATGTGGATAGTTTGGAGCTTCTCCACTACAAAGTTTTCTGATGTGCATGACCCAGTCCTGGACTATGTCATGTTACATGGCAAAGGGGAATTAAAGTTGCAGAGAAAATTAAGGTTGTTTACCAGCCTTCAGAGGAAGTAAATTTCGGTTGTTCATAAGCCACCCACTCTATGGTATTTCTGTTATGGCCTTTGAACAGACTACAGCACCTTCTAATTTTTATTTTCTCTCCTACGTTTTTGTCTTTGCTTCCTGGAAGACTTTTCTCAACTCTTCCAACACATCTATTGAGTTTATTGTTTCTCTTACCATATTTTTAATTTTCAAGAGTTCTTTTTGGTCACTAAATGTACTTTAAGAGCAGTATCTTGTTCTTATTCCATGAATGCTGCATTTTACCACCTATTTTACACTCTTCAGAGACTAAAAGCTCCTTTCTCTACCCAAGGAAGAAAAATAAATGTCCAATCAGTAATGAACAATTATAAGACACCATAGAGGTTTCAGTACAACATTAACATTTGAGGGGGGGAGGAGATAATGACATGGAATATTCTAAAGTCCATATAATCTAATTTTCTAAGGATTCTCATTGTAGAGAGATCTCATAGCAACTATGCTCATATGGGATATACGGCACAAGTAGTTTCTCCTTTCCCCCAAAATAAGACTAAATAAGCTAAAATTTACACGAGAAATCAACAGCTTAGGTGATCATGATAATAATAATGGTGAAGTTTAACACTTTTTTAGAATAGGAAAGAAATTTAGAAATTCTTTCATATTTCAATAAAACTGAGATTACTCAGATATCTAATATAAGCAGTTATTTACTTAAATGACTAAGTTACTAAGTAATCTATCTAGTTAGTAAGAAAACCAGAACTAAAACTCAAATATATTGCTACTTAGTCCTCTTTCTACTACACCAGGCAGCCAATTCTATTATTTACAATTTCTTTTTTTTTTGATAGGACTTTAGAATATAGTGGTCATTGACAAACATTCTATTATTAAACATTCTCTTATTAAAATAATAATAATTATTTTCTCCAGAACACGTTATTTCTAGAAATTATGCTTCCTTAAAATATCCACTGATCTTATACCTGTGCCTCCTTGGCTCCCCTCCACCTATCTAATTGTTCAAATTATGCTAGATAAAATCAACTGCTGATTTCCTGACAGTAGTAACAGATCCTATGGATTATCTCCCTCAACATGTATTCCAATCCCTTTTAGCATGCAGAGACTGGAAAGCTAAAAAAAACTACATTTCTCAGACTCACTTGACGCTAGAATTCCACCCATCAGATGACGTAGGGGAGACCTATTTGGAAGTAAGTGCAGTCAGGCATGGGGAGCCCCCTTTTTTCACTGGTGCAAATAGCAGTAGAGGTGGCCTAATTCTGGGGCTGGCAGCTGTTTTGGAAGTTCCTCATTCTACAAATTTTTTCTTATTGAATCAGAGACAGCATATGTTTGTACTTTACAATCTAATTATCATAATTATCATGTAGTATTTGCATGTTATTCTATTTAATATCCAAATCATAAGCTTATTGAACGTTTTTCTTATTATGCGTTTTTTATTGATGGCTTCCAATTTTTACTAATATAAATAATATTGCAGTGGAAGTCTGAATGCATAAAGTTGTGTCCTTTAAATTTTTTTTCTCCTAAGGGTAAATAGAAATGAGATTATGAGTTGAAAGTCATACTCACTTTTATACGACCTTATTATGAAGATATGCCTGAAAAAGGGCCTTTTCTGGACAGAGCGCAGAAAAATGGATGTATGAACAAACTGGGAGAATTGTTAAGTCATCGTCTGAGACTAGGGAGCAATCGTTTTGCCCTGATTTCCTCTGCAGACCTACAGGCTGAGAAGATTCCTCTTTATGGAATGATGCCAACCAAATGTATGTGCAGGAAGGATAGCAGAAGTCTGGGGAACCCTCTCTTTGGATGGAGTAAAAGTGAAGAATAGAACTTCAGCCTGGCTTCTATGCAGCCCCCAAGAAGGGAAATTAGGATATACAAACATAGTTACCGGATAACCTTTATGGAACTATAAAAAGGAGAAATTTCCCCTTGTTTTAAATTTTAAACTTTATCAATTTTCTTTAGTAATTTTCAGTAAAATAATTAATAAGGATGCATTTGTGACTGGGAGCACAAGAGAGGAAGGAAGCAAGTGACTATGCTATTCATCAGAACCCCGCTGGAGGATCACAACTTATTGTAGGCTGCTTAATGAGGTGAGCTGGCTGGGCCCTTCTTATGTGTGAGCCTGGGTTCTAATGCCGTGGTCAAGATGTGTCTGGAGATGGAAAGCTCTCTTATATGAACAGCCAAAGACCACAATGGTGTCTAAGTGGTATACCCAGTAGGACTTCAAATCAGTTAACAATATTTTCTTTCTTTGTTCACACTAGTGTTCTTAACTGAATGGTTGAGTTATTTTATGTCTGTCTTCATCTTGTTCTTGGCAGAACAAAAATGTCTAAAATAATATTTAGCATTGGGAACATAAGTAAATACAATCATAATATATATCTCTAACCCAGTTAACACATAAGAAGGCCTAGCAGTGGATAAAAACCTATCAGATTGAGAAAGAAATGTTTCCATAGGCACTGTCAACTCAGTTAAAAGTACTTATTAACCACCTGCTTTGTGCATTGATACCATGGGGATGCGGGGTGTTCGTAGGTACCAAGAAGCATGAGAAATGTCTGTCCCTGATCTTGAGGAACTCTCAGGGTTCAATTTAATGAATACTGGTTGATACTAGACAGTCGGACATTAGGTGAGACATATATATGTATACACGTTACATTTTGTTCTCTGTAAATATAGTAGAAAAATGAAGTCTTTAGTGCAAACATGCACACATACAAGCAACCGAGTCTCCTCTTAAGCTATAATTCTTATAATGCTCTTGTGTAATATATTTTTTAGAAGTGACTGTTGGATATACCCAAGAATGTACTCTTTATTATGGAAATGATTTTTGATTAAGAATTATGGGCCCTGGGCTTCCCTGGTGGCACAGTGGTTAAGAATCCTCCTGCCAATGCAGGGGACAAGGGTCCGAGCCCTGGTCCGGGAAGATCCCACATGCTGCGGAGCAACTAAGCCTGTGTGCCACAACTACTGAGCCTGAGCTCTGGAGCCTGCGAGCCACAACTACTGAGCCCACATGCCACAACTACTGAAGCCCACATGCCTAGAGCACATGCTCTGCAACAAGAGAAGCCACTGCAATGAGAAGGCCACCCACCGCAACGAAGAGTAGCCCCCACTTGCCGCAACTAGAGAAAGACTGCGCAGCTACAAAGACACAGTGCAGCCAAAAATAAAATAAATAAATTTATTACAAAAAAAAAAAGAAAAAAGAACCATGGGCCCTCTACTATCCTGTCTGATGTGTTGATTTTTCAAGCTGTCATTCAGGATGGGTGAGTTGAAAAGTACAATGAGGCAACTCATTGTGGGTGAACAAGAACAAACTTAAATGTGTGTTGAAATGATTTGGGGGCAAATTTCACAATGCTAATTGTAATTCAAAGCAATCTCTCTTGTGAGTCAAATCTAACCAAAAAAATTGAATGTCATCCAGTTATTATATAAAACAAATGTAAACTAGATCACAATATAGTACTATGACATAGGGCAATACTGCATAAAATAAGTATACACATCTTTTGGATAAGTTAGACTATGTTATATAACACAAATATATGTTAGACTATGTTATATAAAACCTAAATGATTATCATATCTTTCATAAATATGGGAAATTTGGCAAAACATGTAATAATCTTGTAATATCAAATGAATTAAATATTCATTTAATCTTATAAGTGAAGATAGGTCCATGTTTTTAAAATATATTTTCCTTACGTGAGATATAAAATAAATGTTATGCACTTTCATCATATATGTGGAGGAAACAATGATATTGTTTAAAACTTAGTTTTTATGCATGTCAGTATATTTTATACAGATAAAGCGAGAAACCCCATCTGGTAAGATTATATTTTTATAAAATAACTTATTTTGTTTAACAAAAATTTATATGGGAAATTATCAATTAACTGTGCCAATTTGCTATTTATTAAAATTTTTAATTTTAGAATTGTGTAAAATACCAACTGAAAATAGGCCCATCTGGTAAATAACAGTATTCCTTTAATTCATTGTACTGTTTTTTCCGACAAATATAAAGAGCTTTTAAACTATCCTTAATATAATAGGTTTATCATGTAATGATTCATTTTTTAAGTAATGATATGAATTAAAAACTATACTTGACTTGAGCAGAAATTGCATTGCATCCAAAATTAATTGTCCCTAAAGTTTCCAATTTATTTTTGTATTTGTTATTATTGAGACTTTAATTACTTAGAATTAGAATGAAATGAACAAAACTAAGCTTTAGTGGAATTATCCTATGCCGAATGTGCATTTTGTGGCTTGTGTCAATTATGATTTATTATACTGGCTTACTTTCGCTTTTGAGAAAAACTGAAGAACATGCCAAAGATGGCAATAAATAAGTGAGGATTTACTGTGGGCAATCACTGCAGTTTCAAAAGTGTTTACACCTTCTGTATCAGCCTACACAATATCTCATAAAATGAGAAAATAAGTCATTATGCCATAATTTAGTGGTATTTCATACCTTTAAAAACAAAATTTGTACTATGTGATAGTTTTATTACTAAAGTAAAAATAACAGACTCTTAAAATTATTATAATATAGAGTGAAGAGAAGAGACATTGTTTATGATTTTATACACAGACCAAAGGAAAGGTAAATTATCCCCTGAGACTAGGGAGCAATTGTTTTGTCATGATTTCTTCATAGACCTACAGGCTGAAAATTCCTCCTCATGGAGTGATAACAGTTGAAATTAGGGGCAGGAAAGGTGGTGGAAATTTGGGGAACTCTCCTTTTGAATGGAGTTAAAGTGGAGAAAAATTTCTGAAATGTTTTGTGAAAGAAGAGATCAAGTTCTGAAATGTTCTGTAAAAATAGCTTACTGTCTGTATTAGCTATCTATTGCTGCATAACAATTTAACCCGAAGCTTAACAGCTTAAGGCAAGTAACATAATTATCTCACACAATTTCTTAGGATTAAGAATCCAGGTGCAGCTTTACTGGTTGTTTCTGGCTCAGGGTCACACATGAGATCACAGTCAAGCTGTTGGCTGGCACTCCAGTCTCTGAAGACTTGAGTGAGTCTAGAGGATCTGTTTCCAAGCTCATTCACACAACTGTTGGCAGAAAGCTTCAGTTTTTCACCATGCGCTGCTCATGACATCCACTGCAAGTGATCCAGGATGGAGGCTGCAGGGTTTTATAAACTACCCTCAGAGTGGCACACCTTCACTTCCACTGTAGTCTACTGGTCACACAGACCAGCTCTGGTGTAATGTGGGATGTGACTACACAAGGATGTGAATACTAGGAACTAAAATTCATTGGGAGTCATCTCGGAAAGTGGCTACCACACCATCCTTCGTTCAGTAATTTGTTTACACATTCATTCATTTGTAAACATTCATTAAGCCCCCGTTATGTGCCAGAAACTGTTAGATCCTGAAGATACAGCAACCAAAATAGACATAGTTCCTACTCACAGAGACAAAGAAGTACCAGATATTTAGAGTGATTAAAGCTATGTTAAAGAAGGCCATAGGCTGTATCACAGGCTCCCATAGTACTTCGTATTTCCCCAACATGGTTCTGGTGCTTGTTTGACTCCATGCGTGTAGGGAACATTACCACACTAACTAATAATATACTTCCTCTTCTCTGATAATCTTCATTTACGTTCCACCTTACTACCCACTCCATGCAGACCACGGAATTTTTCTTTATCTAAAGCCTCTTCCCTTCCAAAAGAACTAATTTAAATAATATTTTATTTTAATTATTTTTTTCATGTGGACCATTTTTAAAGCCTTTATTGAATTTATTACAATATTGCTTCTGTTTTTTTTTTTT
>NC_041218.1:29240998-29253561 GCF_002837175.3 Physeter macrocephalus
GCCGCTCCGCGGCATGTGGGATCCTCCCAGACCGGGGCGCGAACCCGGTTCCCCTGCATCGGCAGGCGGACGCGCAACCACTGCGCCACCAGGGAAGCCCGCTTCTGTTTTTATGTTTTGGTTTTCTGGCCATGAGGCATGTGGGATCTTAGCTCCCCAACCAGGGTTTGAACCCATACCCCCGGCACCGGAAGGCGAAGTCCTAACCACTGGACCACCAGGGAAGTCCCAAATAATCCATTATTTAATCACAATTGATAGTCCCAACTTCCTTATTTAACTAATTGTATTAGGATTGTGCTTCAACACTATTAAGACTTTTAGTCCACTTATCCCCATACTTTATTCACATCTGTCAGACTTCTCCTGTCTTGTCTTCCCTCCCCATCCTCTTAGTCTCTACAATCCATCATTTTAAGTTTCCTGTTGCCAATATCCCAGATTCACTTCCCCTTGTTTTGCAAAACTTCCAGCTAGGAAGTTGCCTGATTATCTGATTTCTTTATGCCTTTAGGTGACAGCTAGAGCACTGCAAGAAAATTCAAAGCAGGGTAAACGGGTTTCACTATAAATTTATAATCATCAAACTCAAATGTATCCCAAGTATGCCAGAAACCTGATCGCATTTTCCAAGTCAGCTTGTTTTTCCACTATATACCACAATGATTCCATTTCTCTTCCACTTTCCTTAAGAATCTGGCCCATCTCCACCTTAACACCTTCAACTCTCAGCAGAAAAGTTCCAAAGAGGAAAGAGATGCCACCATCTGGAGATGCCTCAACTTCCCTCCACTATATTTCCAAACATAATTCCAGTTACATCCATTCTGTCTTCCATCTCTCTGTCCATTTAGTGAAGGAAATGCACTGCCCTGTTTCCATCAAAGACTAATGCCGCTACGTGCACATGGATCACATCCTCAGTCTAGGGTCACACACACATCAATGATCACACACATCATTTCTCATCTAGCTTTTTTGTTTCTTCCACCAGATGCTCCTTCTGACACGTTTTGAATGACAAATTATAAATTTGTATCTCTATCCTGACATCTCCTCTGCCTTCCAAAAGCCTGTTTTAACTACCTGCCTGGGTGTTGCGTAGATATGTCACACTGAGCTTCTGATCTCATTCCCTATACCTTCTCCTCCTCCATTATTCCTCATTTAAGTATATGGATCTACCATCTACCTAGTTGCTCACTCCAAAAGACCGAGAGTCTTTTTTGAGACTTCTCTCCTCCTTAGCCCCTAACTCCTATTAACCTACCCCCAATATATGTTAAATGTATTCTGACCATCTCTATTAATACCATGCTAAGTAATTTCTCACTGACTGCTACAATAGCTTTTTACTTGCTTTCCACATTCATTATTTTCCTCTCTAAATGATTCTCTGAAAACTAAGATTTAAATAAGATTGTGGAAGCCTTCTACTTTCAATTATGATAGAAAAACTGGAACCAGACTTACTCTCTTGCCATAAATGCATACTAGTCAAAATATAGGAAGCAATTGTTTTTAGATATTGAACAATATATAACACAATACTGTGATCCCTGACATAAGGACAACAAACTAGGTTAGGCCTACCATAATCCTGGTTTTCTGTCTAGAAACATATTCTAGACCACAGTGTAGGAGTGGAGCATGGTGATCCTGTTGAGTTGGAGATCACAGTTTTATGAGGCTGAGTGGCCAGAATCTTGGGGGAAAATTATAGGAGAGAGGGGAGCTCTTAAGAGAAACAGCTCTAGAAATCTGAATAAGAGTTTACTCGAATCTGTGGGTTAGAACCAATGAGCCTGGGCAAAAAGAATGAGAGAGCTTTAAGCTGCAAACTTCCAGAGCTTCCCCATGGCTGGGAGACATTCAAGTTCAACGATACAGAGCTGAGATACCTCAAATATTTGTAGTATTCAGTAGAGACTCCAAAAGTCGTATTTTACTAGTAATGTTAACCTATCCCCCAAATAAATGCTGCTCTAAACTCACTCCAGTGAAGTAAGAAACAAATCTCACTAATGGAAAGTGCAATGTGTAATGTGAGTATATAACAAAGCTGCCTAACGTCATTTGAGGGGACTAGAAAGGCTTTACTGGGACATGATTTAAGCGGAAATTTAAATGCTGAGTTAGAGTTAGCAAGTTGAAGAGGTAGGAGGAGAACTGGACATTCCAGCACACGCAAAGGCTTGGAGGCAAAGAGGACTCAGGTGAATTTAAGAACAGAGAGGACAGCATGTCTAGAACATGGGGAGTGATGGGAAGGTGATCCATACTGACACTAGGGAGACTGGCAATGGCTATAGAATTTAAGGTCTCAGAAACAATATTATGGAGTTTATTATTTCATACTGTGCCCTAGTTGCTTCTCTTACTCTTTGGGTGCTGGTGACTCCAGACAACTTCTCCCAGGAATCATGAATGAGACAAAAGAGAGAGAGACAGGACAAAGGGGATATAGACATGGAGGAAATGTTAAGAAGGAAAAAAATAGGCTCTCACTATGTTTCTTAATTTTTAAATAATAATAATTAAGAGAAAATTAATTGTGACTGGAATAGTAAATAAATGAAGGACAATAAATTTTGGCACAAAGAGTGATCTTTATTAATTTGTTCACATGAACTAAATATTTAAGATGAAAATGATAGAAAGTCATTAAGTAGAAATTGCATGTTGGCACTGATAAGTCATCATCAGTGAGTACCAAGCAAGAGGTTATAGGTTTTCTCTCTTCAAACTATTTTCTCTAACAGAAAATATTACAGTTTGTCAATGTCATGGAACAATAGAAGTGGCACTTATGCTTTACCATGTACACAGCCAATTTTATGTTCAACACTTCTGGCATGTTTCTTACCATTTTATTTTCCCCAACTATAAAATTATGTGAACAGGGTAGGTGATGGTGGCAAAGAAGTAACCATATCCATTTTGGAGATCTGAGTTTGAGGTGTCTGAAAGGGACTGGAATACGTGAAAAGGCAAACACTCTTTTGGGATAGATTGAAAACAATATTGTAAAGATGTCTTATTTCCCCAGATTATCATAAATTGTTATGAGACAAAAAAAAAAAAAAAAGAACTGTGTTTGGAAACTAGACAAGCCAAATTCTAACATTCATATGAAAAAAAAGTTGTTTAGGAATAACTAAAAAAAAAAAAATTTGAATAAGAAGAAGAAAGAAAATGAATTAAGCTTACCAGTTAATAATTAAATGTATTATAAAGCTACATGAATTCAATAATTTTGGTACTGACATAAGAATAGATAGATCAATGGAATGGAATTAGAAATTCAGAAATAGACTAAATACATATGGGAATTCAACACATAATGAAAACGGCATTTCTAATCAGTGGTTAGTTAGTCAGTATAAGAAATTAAATTCTTGGCAGTGGCAACCACCAGCACCAATGTCCAAGTGGGGGGGGGCAGCCCCCAGGGATGGCTGCTGCCAGTATCCATGTCCCCAGGGTAAGCCTCAGTCACCCCCGCCCCTCGCCCGCCTCTCCAGGAGACTCTCCAAGACCAGCAGGTCACATCTAACACTAAGAGGCTATATAAATACAATCCTCTTCTGCTCCAGAAGTAGAAGAAAAGTGAATACTGAAGAACAAAATAACTGCCACAACCAAGCCTCTCAAGATAAATGCCACCAAACCTTTCCATGCTACCCAGAAAGGAGATCAAAAGGCATTGTTCTGGATTCCCGTAATAACTTAAAGGGGAAGTTTCACAATGCCCTGAGCCCTTGATGCCCTGCAAATAAAGGAGCAGGATGTCCTCAAATTTCTTGCAGCAGGAGCCCACTTAGGTGGCACCAACTTTGATTTCCGAATGGAACAATCATCTACAAAAGGAAAAGCGTTGGCATCTACCTCATAAATCTCAGGAGAACGGAGGAGAGGCTTCTGGCAGCTTGTCGTGTGACACAGCCTCTCCTCTGCGCCATGCGGACATCGCCATCATCCCGGAACAACAAGGGAGCTCACTCGCGGGTCCGCCGTGGCAGACGCTGCCCGGGGAAGTTCCGCGCATGCCCGGCACCGTCTTCCGAGACCGAGGTCAGCCCGATCTCTACTTCCGCTGAGACGCTGAAGAGACAGAAAAGGAAGAGCAGGCCTCTGCTGGGAAGGCTGTGACCAAGGAGGAATTTCAGTGTGCTCCAGCTCCCAAACCTCCTGCTGCTCCACCCGAGGTCACGTCTGAAGGTGCACGTGCCCTCTGTGCCCACCCAGCAGTTCCCTCCTGAAGACGGAGCCTCAGCCCGGCCGCCATGGACACATCTGGAGACCCCACTGCTGTGGCCACCGAATGGGTAGGAACAACAACTGAGTGGTCTTAAGCTGTTCTCCCACAGACTCTTAAGCACAAAATAGAAATAAGGTTGACAAAAAATAATTTCTTTAAAATCAACCTACAGACAAACGAAAAAGAAATTTAATTCTTGGTTGACTAATGTTTACAAGCAAAAAAATTACAGCATAGAAGTATTAGATGAAATGATAATATAATTATTTTGTGATTTTGGAAATCAAGATCCAAAAACCTAGAATCTACCCAATGAAGCTAAGTACATTTAATATTAATATTGTTAGTTAATTGTTATGGTTAATAAGTATTAGAAAAACAAGATGGGAGAAATATTTTCACAACTCATGTAACATTCTAAGAGTTATTTAAAAAATATATACAGACCTTATTTAAATCAATAAGAAAAAACTAAGAACTCAATAGAATATTGGGCAAAGGATGTAAACAGGTTTAGTCCAAGCTCTAAAGCCCAAGTGGCCCAGTGGACCGGAGTTGTGGGCCAGAAGCCAAGGGAAAAATTGTCTGGATGGAATCAAATTCTGCCCGAGATCAAGCATACCGAGGGTTGAGGCGAGGCCACTGGGCATTCATTTAGGATGTCACTGTTGACTTTTGACCCAAAAGTTTGGATGGGCTTCCCTGGTGGTGCAGTGGTTAAGAATCCGCCTGCCAATGCAGGGGACATGGGTTCGAGCCCTGGTCCGGGAAGATCCCACATGCCGCAGAGCAGCTAAGCCCGTGCGCCACAACTACTGAGCCTGCGCTCTAGAGCCCGCGAGGCACAACTACTGAGCCCGTGCGCCACATCTTTTGAAGTCTGTGCGCCTAGAGCCCATGCTCTGCAACAAGAGAAGCCATGACAATGATAAGCCCCTGCACCACAATGAAGAGTAGCCTCCCTTGCTGCAACTAGAGAAAGCCCACGTGCAGCAACGAAGACCCAACACAGCCAAAAATAAAAATAAATAAAATAAATAAATTTATTAAAAAAAAGTTTGGATGGAACATCGGGGAGTAGAGCAGGATTCCAGTGTGCTGATGAGCGTAGCAGAATTACAGAGGCGGTGGCAGGGGTGTGGATGACTGTCAAGAGTTTCAGAAACATCAGGAAGGAAGGAAAGAGCGGGAGACAAGAGAGAGGCATGGTTACTAGAAGGTTTGGGGTTTTTAATCTTTTTAGGACAGGAATAATTAAGCATTTTTGCAGATTGAACAGAAGGAGTCACTGGAGAAATTTCTGAAAAGAATGGATAATTAATAAAGCAAGAATCTGGAGGAGAGGAATAGAAAAACCTTTGAGTTTTAGATAAAGATGAAGATGCTATAACTTTAAAGCTCCCATTATAAGTTAGAGACTAGCAAATCTATGCTTTAACCTAAAGAGATACAACTAAATAAGTGCTCCTGCTGTGTTCCCACAGCACCCCCTCCCCATGGGTTCCCCTCTTTCCCCTTTATCCCTGGGACTGTTTCCAAGCCTGTCTCCCCAGCCCCCTGCATCCCCTATCCAGGGAAGGGCCTGAATATTTGAGAAATGGATGAGAATCTTCAATATGGCTCAAGCCCTTAGCATGTGCCCAGCTTAGGAGGCCAGGTTTATGAAGTTTTAAAGGCTCTGGGAGGAGTCAACCAAAATGATGCCATTTGGGAAAATAGAAACTATGTAAGATTAAAAAAAAATTCTAAAAGACAACCCCATCACTCCTCCTCCCCCCCAATAACCAACAATGAAATAAGGGAGAAATAAGTGAGGAAACAAGGAAATAAGTCTTCAATTTCAGAAAGTTAGTGAAGTCAAATATTTGGTCCCTCAGGAAATATTTTCCAGATTATTAAAACCATTGCCCTCTATCCCAGTGAGAGGGTTCCTCCTCTTCTTTAGCAGAAGTCTTATAAAGATAATTGCTACAACTTTCCACATGTGATTTCATAACTCTGGAGTCAGTTTAAAGAAATCTTATGGGTCCCATTTATTCTTCAGTTGTAGTATTGATTTTTCTGATGGAAAAATAGGCTCAGGAGACACATGAGAGGTGGATATTTGATGACTTATAGTTATCTGTGGTAGTAGATTTGTTTCAACTTTTTATTGCTTTTATTATTTTTTTTTCTTGTCTTGGAGTGAAATGGATGGGGAGCCAGAGTTGAGCTGAGCAGGCCTCTTTTTCATTCTGCTGTTTGTTAGTGGGTGCACATGTGTGCACACATGGGTGTGTGTATGCATCCAGAGGGCAGGTTTGATTACTTCTTGCTACCACATTTCTCAAACCAGCCCTTTACTTTCTGAATTTCTGATGTAAGACAGTTGATCAGCGTTAAAATACAGAGTTAGCAAAAGCACAATAATAAGAACTATTAGGCCCACTTAAAGTTGAATTGTAGTCATAAAAGGCTGACAAGATCCATAGTTGAAAAAGGCAACATGATAAAGAAACATGAGAAATAATGAAAAAAAGTGGAAAGCCTGGAAATGCACTTAAAATAAGACAAAATCGCAGTGTAATCAGTGAGGGTTATTTGAAAGTAACTGCAATCCAGATCAGATCCAATGAAACCTTGGATGCATCAAGTTCTAAAACGATTGATATGGTGCATGCTTTTATTACCCATTGAAGAAAAATGCCCTATTGTAAACAAACAAGGTTTAATTGAATTATAAATAATAATGTTTTCAGTGCTTGATTTTATTTTTTTGTTAACTGATTTTACCTTTTCCCTAATATTAACATTTTGAAACTTAAAAACTTTGTTCTCTGTCAATAAATCCATAATCAGTGCTAGATTTTCACGCACACAAAAATCATCATATGGTAAGTAATGAACCATTTTAGAAACAGTATGAGTAAAATTTTGAAAACTAAAAAAGTACGGAGTTGAACTCAGGAAAGACAGGTAAATTTCAGGCTCCCGCCCCCATCCGCAGCCAAAAAGGGAGAGAAGTCAAAGCAAAGCAATAAACAGGTGCTGATAGCAACCTGGCTTGTGGGATTTAGAAATGCAAAAGGCTAGAGTTTTAATGATCACATGGGGAAAAGAGGGCTGGAAAGAAAGTGAGCAGGGAATGAGAATTAATTATTCTTTAAAGCCCACAGTCTCTAAACACAGCCCGTACTATCTCAACCCTGTATCCAGGAGGAACCTAGTACCTATTAGAGTGATTATTCATTATATTATGTAAGATAAAGCAGTGACAAATATTAAATAAATATTTTCTTTCCAGAGGAGAGGAAAGTAGTTCAATTATATGGTCTTCACAGCAAGGGTAGATCTCAATGTAAGGCTGTATTTACCCCATGAAAAAAATGATGAAGTGCTTTCTTCCTTCTTCCTTCTCTTTCTTCCTTCTTCCTTCTCTTCCTCCCTTCTTCCTTCTCTTCCTCCCTCCCATCCTTCCTTCCTTCCTTCCATCCATCCATCCTTCCTTCCATTTTTCATTCTTTCCTTCTTTCTCAGAGTAGTACATATCCCTGGTTGAGGGTTATAACCCAAACTTAATTCCTGTGTGGCACAAGCTTGAACATAATTAATGATTAAAGTCAAAGGTGAAGATAGTGATGTTATATATTTAGCAACTGAAGGTACAGCAGGAGTGGCCTTAGTAGAAGATTAGAAATCAGAAGGAAATTAATATTGAAAACAGGACTTAAGAAAACCCTGGTATACGGACATTTCCGTAACTCAAGTTCTTTGAGATTCTCTCTCTCTCTCCCTCTCTCTGTCTCTCTGTCTGTCTCTCTGTCTCTCTCTGTCTCCCTCTCTCTCTCTCTCTCACTCACACACACACACACACACACACACACACACACACACACTTTTTATTCTTACAGTTGAAAACTACACACAACAGAAGAAAACAAACTACTATAGATTATAGTACTATGCATTATAGGGAGGTTTCTGTGACTCCACTCAGTAAGAAAACCCTCTGTCTGCCCGGCAGAGTAGGATCCTATATACCATAACCACTTATGGAGGCTTAAAGACAGGTGGGGGAGAGGGGGAGGGGCGAGGTGGGCAAGGTCTAGAGATATATCTGTAAACATAGGCCAGAGCAAAATGGGAGTATTCTCTGGAAAACTAGCTAGACTTGTGGATGGTTCTATTGTGCTACAGTCATATGACACTACAGTGATGGTCACAGTGATCAGTGAAACAAAATCTTCACATTCTCTCTTCATGCCTTTGGTGGTTGACAATAGACAAACAGCTACTGCAGCAGGTGGAATTCTCACATACTCTTAGAAGAGAGGTTGGTTCCTCTGAAAAAGAAATGGTTACAAACTAATCATCAGGGAAATTAAAATCAAAACCAGTATATATCCCCTCACATTGTTAGAATAGCTACCATCAAGAAGACAAGAGAAAATAGGTGCTGGTGAGGACATAGTGAAAAGGGAATATTTATACACTGTTGGAGGGAATGTAAATTAGTCCAACCACTACAGAACATGATATGGAGGTTCCTCAAAACATTAGAAATAGATCTACCGTATGACCTAGAATTTCCACTTCTGGGTATATACCCAAAGGAAATAAAAACAGGATGTCAATGAGATATATACACAATTATGTTTATTGAAGCATTATTCATAATGGACAAGATACGTAAACTACACAAATGCCCATCAATGGATGAATGGATAAAAAATGTGGTACATATACACAGTGTAATACTATTTAGCCATGAGAAAAGAAGACATCTTTCCATTTGTGACAACATGGATGGACCTTGATCACATTATGCTAAGTGAAATAAGTCAGATAGAAAAAGACAAGTACTGTATGATATCACTTATATGTGGAACCTAAAAAAGTGAAAGCTATAAAAAACAGAGTAAAATGGTGGTTACTAGAGGAAGGAGGTGGGGGACAAGAGTGAAGGTGTTTAAGGGCACAAAGTTGTAGCAAGTAGCAAATAAGCCATAAGGATCAGTATAACGATATGGACAATAATATTGTACTATAGGAAAAAAAGAAATGGTTACAAGTGAATAATAGATTGGTCAATTAAACATCTCTTTCCAGCTGACTAGTTTTATGAAACACAGTTGCTTTGTAATATTTTGCAGTAGAGGATGTTGTAGCAACCTGGTGTTATAGCAAACAGTGGAGCTTTTGTAGTTCTCTTGTTACGTGATATTTCTTGGGATGAGTATTGTTGAAGTCATATAATTAGAAGTAATTGATGGAGAAGGCATTAACATAATATATACACCCCAAAAATGTCTTCTCATAGTTTACATTTGCTGGATGCTGAAGCACCAAAAAGTTGAATTGTTAAGTTGGAAGTGTCTGCAAACAATGTAGTACATCAGGATTCCTCCCGTAACATTAAAGTGGTAATGAAGTTCACCCAACAATATAGTCCAGGCCATATAGCAATGAGTAAAGGAAATATTGTCAGATAAGCCAGACATTATTTACTGCTTTCTGATTGTGAAATACAGTCATACATATCTTTTCACCTTGGAAAGATAATTTCATTTCAATTTTGAACATTTAAAAATTTCCAGAGATAGAGCTATCAGCAAGATAATATTAGATACCGAAGACAACTAAAAGAAAAATTTCTATATGTAATTACACATGAACAGAATCCTTCAATACCATTTTACAGGAGGTTTCCAGTGTATTATTTTGAACAACTACTAAAGGTATGGTGGCTGAGATATGACTGCACTTAGGTATATAAATTGTAAGTTTGATATGTTTAAAACTGTTCATGGATCAGTACTATTTTAAAGACAATGGTTGCTGGCACTTGGATGGTCACATTTTATTCATTAGAATTCTCTGTGAAGTCTGATTTTATTACAATAGCTATAAATGGTGATAAAAGGTACAAGTTTTATGTTGCACTATGGGGTTCCTACTTACACAACTAATGAAAATGACTAAGTCATTCATATAAATAGAGGAGAACTTGGACATGGTGCTCTGACAGATAAAGCTTTATATACAATTATTCACAAAGATTTTGTTTTCAATGAAGAATCACACTTGAGTTCCTTGAATCAAATGGGTTATCATCTATAGAAGTGCTCTCCAGTAGAACTCTCTGTGATGACTAAAATGTTCTATATCTGTGTTGTCCAGTATGGTAGCTACCAGCCATATGTGGCTCCTGAGCTCTTGAAATGTGGCTAGCATATCCAAGAAACTGACTTTTTAATTTAATTTATTTATGTTTAAATCTGAATTTAAATGGCCACATGTGACTAATGACTACATTATAGGACAGTGCAAGTCCACAGCATTGACCTATACTGGACGTAAAGAATTAGTGAATGCAGGGGTTCCAACTTCATCTGCTCTTGCAGGTGTGGCATTGTGATTAATTAATCACAAAACAATGGTAAGAAGTGTAAAATAGATGATAATTTGTTGATAGAATTAATGGGAATTGAAGATTAAAATGGTGATTTTCATCTTCAATTGTTGATTTCAATAAGGGAGTAGCTGTAATGCATCCCAACATTAAATTTCCAGGGACACCAGTAAAATTTTAATGGAAGCCATTCAACAAACCTCAATAGTAAAGAAGATATAGCAGGTTATGAAAAAACAATTCAAAGCCTTGAGCATCTAGAAAATAAAACAGACCTGTTGGAGAAACTGTCCAGATTCTGTTATCAAGGATGATCTGACTTCCTTGGACTGGAAAAAGTATATAATTTTTAAAACCTCAGGTAAAAATGGGAGTAACTATTCATCAGTCTAGTGAAGAGACATATTCTTTATTTGCATGAAGTGAGAGACTTCATTCCTAATATCTTTAAAGATAATTAGGGGCTGCAATTATCTGAAGGAATTTACACCAACACAGTAACTGACATCAAAAACACCAGAGTAATGATAAAGCTATATCCATACACGATTGTTGTATTGCTTCACACTATCCAGCCTGGCCAATCATAGTTTAAGTAGCTCACTGTCCTACAATTAGAAATTGGCCAAGAAAGCCAGGTGAAAAAATTTGGATGTTATCTGGCTGGTGAAAGAATGAAGCATTATTATAAAGTAATTCGGTTTTCTTAAGTCCTGTCAAAACCCTAAATGATAAAAGTATAGGCATATACGAGGCATTTCCTTAGTTATTACTTAATTCTTCTTCCCCATGATTTCTTAAATAATTATAGGGTAGAATTCACCACACCAACAAAGACAGCAACATTTCAGGAGTATGTTCTAGTGTATGAATTTATATATAAAATAAATATATACTAATATTTTATTAAAAGTGAAATAGAGGGAAAAACAATAATAGAAATGAAATGAAGGACCTAGGCAGTATGAAAATAGAGCAGAAATATTTGAAATATAGCAATGAATTTCTACTGGAAAATATATCTGAGGAAATTTCTGAGAGATTAACACAGAATTAAAAGGATGAAAAAATATGAAAGCTAGGCTAAGATAAAGATAGGTTACAGATTTTCTTGGAAATGATGCATGCTCATCTAGAGTACAAGTTTTTTTTAACATCTTTATTGGAGTATAATTGCTTTACAATTGTGTATTAGTTTCTGCTTTATAACAAAGTGAATCAGCTATACATATACATATATCCCCATATCTCCTCCCTCTTCTGTATCCCTCCCACCCTCCCTATCCCACCCCTCTAGGTGGTTACAAAGCACCGATCTGATCTCCCTGTGCTATGCGGCTGCTTCCCACTAGCTATCTATTTTACATTTGGTAGTATACATAATTCCATGCCACTCTTTCACTTCGTACCAGCTTACCCTTCCCCCTCGCCGTGTCCTCAAGTCCATTCTCTATGTCTGCATCTTTATTCCTGTCCTGCCGCTAGATTCTTCAGAACCTTTTTTTTTCTTTTTTAGATTCCATATATATGTGTTAGCATACGGTATTTATTTTTCTCTTTCTGACTTACTTCACTCTGTATGACAGACTCTAGGTCCATCCACCTCAAATAACTCAATTTCGTTTCTTTTTATGGCTGAGTAATATTTCATTGTATATATGTGCCACCTCTTCTTTATCCACTCATCTGTCAATGGGCATTTAGGTTGCTTCCATGTCCTGGCTATTGTAAATAGAGCTGCAATGAACATTGTGGTACATGACTCTTTTTGAATTATGGTTTTCTAGGGTATATGCCCAGTAGTGGGATTGCTGGGTCGTATGGTAGTTCCATTTTTAGTTTTTTAAGGAACCTCCATACTGTTCTCCATAGTGGCTGTATCAATTTACATTCCCACCAGCAGTGCAAGAG
>NC_041218.1:29253658-29254656 GCF_002837175.3 Physeter macrocephalus
TGGCCATTCTGACTGGTGTGAGATGATATCTCATTGTAGTTTTGATTTGCATTTCTCTAATGATTAATGATGTTGAGCATTCTTTCATGTGTTTGTTGGCAATCTGTATATCTTCTTTGGAGAACTGTCTATTTAGGTCTTCTGCCCATTTTTGGATTGGGTTGTTTGTTTTTTTGATATTGAGCTGCATGAGCTGCCTGAGCTGCTTGTAAATTTTGGAGATTAATCTTTTGTCTTTTGATTCATTTGCAAATATTTCCTCCCATTCTGAGGGCTGTATTTTTGTTTTGTTTATGTTTTCCTTTGCTGTGCAAAAGCTTTTAAGTTTCATTAGGTTCCATTTGTTTATTTTTGTTTTATTTCTATTTCTCTAGGAGGTCGGTCAAAAAGGATCTTGCTGTGATTTATGTCATAGAGTGTTCTGCCTATGTTTTCCTCTAAGAGTTTGATAGTGTCTGGCCTTACATTTAGGTCTTTAATCCATTTTGAGTTTATTCTTGTGTGTGGTGTTAGGGAGTGTTCTAATTTCATACTTTTACATGTAGCTGTCCAGTTTTCCCAGCACCACTTATTGAAGAGGCTGTCTTTTCTCCACTGTATATTCTTGCCTCCTTTATCAAAGATAAGGTGACCATATGTGTGTGGGTTTATCTCTGGGCTTTCTATCCTGTTCCATTGATCTATATTTCTGTTTTTGTGTCAGTACCATACTGTCTTGATTACTGTAGCTTTGTAGTATAGTCTGAAGTCAGGGAGCCTGATTCCTCCAGCTCCGTTTTTCTTTCTCAGGGTTGCTTTGGCTATTCAGGGTCTTTTGTGGTTCCATACAAATTTTGAAATTTTTTGTTCTAGTTCTGTGAAAAATGCCATTGGTAGTTTGATAGGGATTGCATTGAATCTGTAGATTGCTTTGGGTAGTATAGTCATTTTCACAATGTTGATTCTTCCAATCCAAGAACATGGTATATCTCTCCATCTGTTTGTATCATCTTTAATTT
>NC_041218.1:29254852-29281375 GCF_002837175.3 Physeter macrocephalus
GTGTTTTCTTAATTTCTCTTTCGGATTTTTCATCATTAGTGTATAGGAATGCAAGAGATTTCTGTGCATTAATTTTGTATCCTGCTGCTCTACCAAATTGATTAGCTCTAGTAGTTTGCTGGTAGCATCTTTAGGATTCTCTATGTATAGTATCATGTCACCTGCAAACAGTGACAACTTTACTTCTTCTTTTCTGATTTGGATTCCTTTTATTTCTTTTCTTCTCTGATTGCTGTGGCTAAAACTTCCAAAACTTTGTTGAATAATAGTGGTGAGAGTGGACAACCTTGTCCTGTTCCTGATCTTAGAGGAAATGGTTTCTGTTTTTCACCGTTGAGAAAATGTTGGCTGTGGATTTGTCATATACGGCCTTTATTATGTTGAGGTAGGTTCCCTCTATGCCTACTTTCTGGAGAGTTTTTATCATAAATGGGTGCTGAATTTTGTCAAAAGTTTTTTCTGCATCTATTGAGATGATCATATGGTTTTTCTTCTTCAATTTGTTAATATGGTTTATCACATTGATTGATTTGCATATATTGAAGAATCCTTGCATTCCTGGAATAAATCCCACTTGATCATGGTGTATGATTCTTTTAATGTGCTGTTGGATTCTGTTTGCTAGTATTTTGTTGAGGATTTTTGCATCTATGTTCATCAGTAATATTGGCCTGTAGTTTTCTTTCTTTGCGACATCTTTGTCTGGTTTTGGTATCAGGGTGATGGTGGCCTCGTGGAATGAAGTTGGGAGTGTTCCTCCGTCTGCTATATTTTGGAACAGTTTGAGAAGGATAGGTGTTAGCTCCTCTCTAAATGTTTGATAGAATTCGCCTGTGAAGCCATCTGGTCGTGGGCTTGTGTTTGTTGGAAGATTTTTAATCACAGTTTGATAGAATTCACCACTATACAATTTTTTAGATGCAGTTCAGAAGAAAGAAATGAAATGAATCGGCATTTTAAAACAAGGAGGAGTTAACTAAATTTATTGTGGCAATCATTTCACAATGAGTCAAACCTTTATGCTCTACCCCTGAAACTCATACAGTGATGTATGTCAATTATATCTTGATAAAACTGGAAAAAAAACAGAAGAGGGAATAAGCTACTATGAACAAATATCAGTAGAAAAAACAAACAGCAAATCTAGACCCCCAGGGACCTAGATATAGTAACAATAAAAAATGGATTATAAAATAACTTATGAATAAAAGTTTAAGGAAATTAAAATATAAAGCCACCAAAATAAGCAAACAATAAGATTTAAAATAACAAAGTAAATCTGAAGAACAAAGTAAATCAGAAATTCAAAAAAAAAATCACTGAAACTGAAAGATAGATCTAAAGAGATTATAAGAATTCAGCAAAGAGACACAAAGAGAAGGAAAAAAGAAAAGACAAGTTAGAGTATAGGAAGGCTAGAATGAGAAAGAGTAGCATACACCTAATCAGAGTTCTGAAAGGGTAAAAATACAAGAATGGGAAGAAGTAATATTTGAAGAGATAGCAGTTGAGAATTCCCAAAATTGAGGAAAGACATGAATTCTAAGGTTCAGAAAGCATTCCAGATCACAGAACAATAAATAAAAATAAATCCAATCAAAAATTCCAATTCAAGATGTATTAGCTGACTTTGAAACTCCAAAGATAAAGAGAAGGTTAAAAAAAAACAAAAACCTAGAGAGGAAAGGTAACTTACCTATAATGCAATGTCAGTTAGATTCACTGCAGATGTCTCAGAAGCAACAATTAAAACCAGAAGATAATAAAGTACTATCTTAATAAAACTTGGAGAAAAGAACTATCAACTTAGAATCATATACTTGGCAAATTATCTCTCAATATGAGAAAGAATTCTTCAAACAAAAACAGATTTATTACAACTACACATACTTAAGATGAAATGTTACAGAAAGAAGATAAAAAAAATCTATTTCAAACTAAGTCAGAGATACAAATAGGAATAAAAAGATTAGAAATTTATAAACATGTGGGTTATCCACAAGTTATCAACCACAATAATGTCTAATTTGTGGGGTTAATAAACAACTAGATAAAACTTGCTTCTGGACAAAGTGTTACACTAGAAAGGAATTGTGTATAGTCGTTGAAGCTCTATATTTTAAGTGTATGTTAAGAAGAAGGTAGGCACTGATTATTTTTGACTTTGTAAATTAAACGTGCATTTTTTTTAGAATACCAATTCAGAGTAAAAATAGAGTATATAACATTCAAGTTAGTAATGTAGGCAAAAAATGCAATTAAAAAATGCCACTACAAGGCAAGAAAACAGGAAAGAAATGAAGATTAAATATATCAGTACAAATACATGTAAACGAATTAACCTTCGCTTCACTCCTACACACGGGGCTGAAAGATAGGGACTGCTGGGTCGTAGTTTGCCAACAGAAGATCATATAAAGCATAAAGACAGAAAGTTGAATATACTTTTCAAGATGACCATGTAAATTCAGATATTTTCCTTTTTTTCCTCCTACAAACCATTCAAAAGCAATAAAGAGAATAAAAGCTAAAAATACAAATGCCAGAGTATTTTTTGTAAAATGTGGCAGTAATGAAATCTTAAACCCCCAGAGTGGTGAGAGGACTGGCAAAACAGTAGCCAGAAGAAGAGTAGAAAGCAGGACCTCACATCTGCCAAGCTCAGAAAGTGGTAAAGAACACATCCTGTCCTAAATCCTTTGTCTGCAGCAATTGAAATGTGCTACACAAACTATTTTATGACCTTTCTTTGATTTGATTTTCTTCCAAGATGAAGGAGTCAAGGCTAAATCGGGAGCCACATAATGAAGAAGCCTCTTCTCTAGGAAGCAGAGTGGCCTCTCTAGCTGCAGTGGGAAAGCCGGTATTATAAAAATCCTATATTGTCCATGTCCATTGGGGATCATAAAGAAAATTCTTGCTAACCTGAAACACTTGCCTTCCCTTCCCTCAAAAATGTGAGGTCTTTTGTTTAGAAATTATTAAAAATTTTACGATGGTGACAGCAGAGCATTAAATTAAGCACAGAGCCCTCTGTGCAAAAGACCTTGTACAAGTGCACAGGGTGTGTGTCCACGAAGCCTGTTTCAATGGAATTCTCCTTCCCAGAAAAAAACTTGCCTCCTTAAAATATGAAATAAGGAAGAATCAGAAGAGGGTTTAATTGGAGATACTACACGAAAATAGAAGGGAAGAGGAAAACAAATTCAAAAAAGCAAAACACTCATCAGAAAACGTTGCCATGAAACACTGGGAAATTGTCAAACTTTCACCATGAAAAATAGAAAACGTTAAAAAAAGAAGAGAGAGAGAACTTACTGAAGCATTTGCCTCTTTGCAGAAGAGTACTGAAAGAAATGATGAGACATCAGATGATGAGAACTGAATCGGCAGAATGCATGAAAACAGTAAAATAAAACACCATGTGAATCAGTGGTTCTCAAGCGTGCCCATGTATTAGAACCACCTGTGGACCTCTTAAGCCATACCAGTGCCCCAAACCTGTGCCCATAGATTTTTCTTTAATTGTTCTGGGCTGGAGCCTGCTCAATGGTATGTTTTAACATCTTCACAGATCATTGAATGGGCAACCAGTATATATAACCACACACAGCCAAATGAAAAATTAGAAGGCGGGGAAGGAGATGATATAACAAAAAAATTAGGAGGCAAAGGAGAGAAAATGGGAGATGGTGTAAATGCAGCAATTTCCTTATTTTTACTAGCTGAAGATAAAAATATAAGACTGTAAAATCAGTTAGTATAGGTATAACTATTTTTCAGCACAAATGAGAAATAAGAAAGATATTAGATATTAGAGGTAACTAAAATCAGGTAGAGAAAGAAATGAGTTCAGATAAAATGGATTAGTATTTTTAGAAGGAAATTTAGAAATGTATTGACCAAAAATAAAAAAGATAAATTTAATATATAAGTTATAATTATAAAGGTAACCAGTAGTACAGAATATAACACTTCTCAATTTTCAGAAGAAACATACATCAAAAACAAAGAAAACAAAGTGAATAATTTTTTAAGATATACAAACAGAAGATATCAAATAATTTAATAAGACTAAGACTATTCATATCTGTCATATTGATAAATGTAAATTGTTTTAATTCACCTATTAAAATAAAAATAATTGCTCTTTTGATCACAAAGAAAGCCCCAACTCTATTTTATACATATATGTACATATATATACACATATATATGTATATATATATATATAAAGTGATTTAAGAAATTAAAATTGAAAGGATGCATAAAGAAAAACTAGGCAACTACAAACAAAATGAAAATAAAGATTTTTCAATAACAGACAAAAGTTAATGGAGGGGAATATATTTAAAATGTGCACAATTTATCTGAAGAATTATAAAAACTCTTCAGAGACTCACATATCCAGAACGTCTAGAATATTTGAACAAATTGCATCTAGACTATAAAGATGCAATTCATAAAGATGCTCATTCTCTCTGAGTAAATAGATAACTTAAATAATAAGATACTAATAAAAAATGTCAAAAGGTCTCTGTTCACTCATGGTAAATGGAACCTCCAGATCTGCCCATTGTAGCTACTGGTCACATATACACTCTCTTTACCCCCACCCTTAAACCCCAAGGGTAAAATATAGTCAAAGATCCCATATTTAAAAATACAGACCTTTAAAGAAGCCACTATTATCTCAAAAAAAAAATAAAGCATAGAAGACTAAATAATGATCAACATTGGATAACAAGTTTGATTGTTTACCTCCACCTCATACAGTAGGACAGCTAGGGCATTTTATGACACTCTTTTACTGAGGTTGGGTCAGGTTTCTAAAAAACTAAGTAAAAATACTAAGATAATTTAGAATCTTAAAAAGTAAGTAAATAGGTACATTAATAGTTTGACATATTATTTTATATGCTAGATTATAAAAATTATATTTGTGTGAGGACTTAGAAATCAATAGACTTCGCTGTCAAAGGACTGAAGGAAAAAATTAAAGGAAATGATTATAATGTTTAATTTTATATATTGTATTCTTTGATTGACTTTTATCCAAAAATGTTTAGCATAGTTGTAATTTTTTTTTCATTTGTTGGGTTTACACTGGTTTTCCTTATTGTTTATGTTGTCTGTTTTAGTCATTTTTCTGTGTACACATTTATTCAGACATTTGCAGAGAGTATTTTTATTCTCATAGAGTAGGGATAGTAAGAGAAAAAACAACTATTTCTCTCCTCACCACACTTACAACACTAACCACTTTGAGTTAGTGCAGACCCCACAGGTTAAGGGCTCAGTCTCACAGATTGGCCCCCACTTTGGGTGACAATCAAAAGTCCAGGCCTCCGGTATTTCTGACTTTCTTCTGGCTATAAATCAAGGGTTTCCACAACGCCCCCTTTGGGTTTGATAATTTGCTAGAACTGTTCACAGAACTCTGAAAAGTACTTTACTTAACTATTACCCATTTATTAAGGGATGCAACTCAGGAGCAAGCACACGGAAGGGGTGCATAGAGCAAGGTATGGGGAAGGGGCAGGCGCTCTGTGTCCTCTCCCCAGGGAGCCACTGTCCCATGTGTTCACCAACCCAGAAGCTCTTTGAACCCCTTCATTTAGGATTTTTATGGAGTTTCCATTACAAAGGAGTGATTTGATCAAATCATTGCCCACTGGTAATTAAGTCAATCTCCAGGCCCTTTCCTTTCCCTAGAGGTAAGGAGTTGGGGCTGAAAGTTCCAGCTCTCTAATCACGTTGTTGGTTCCTCTGGCAACTAGTCTCCCAGTTCCAAGAGTCACCTCATTAGCATAAATAGGGGTGGATCAAGAGGGGCTTATTATAAATAACAAAAGATACCTTTCTTACCCTTATCACTCAGGAAAGCCCAAGGGTTTTAGGAGCTCTGTGCCAGGAACAAGAGGCAGAGACCAAATATATATTTCTTATTACGTCAAATATATATTTCTTATTACGTCAAATATATTTAAAAAAATAAATAAAAGAAGGTATGCCTTGTATATTAAAGGAACATATAAATTAATGGCAGAGGACGGGATAGTTAGAGAATGGAGACAACAAACATGAAACTATTGACAACAATTTAGAATCCAGAAGGAACTTACTCTTCCATTTAGATTAAAATGCACATGCATTAGAATTTATACATCATATTTAATTTATTTACTTTAAAAACACATTTAGGGCTTCCCTGGTGGCGCAGTGGTTGCGCGTCCGCCTGCCGATGCGGGGGGGCCGGGTTCGCGCCCCGGTTTGGGAGGATCCCGCGTGCCGCGGAGCGGCTGGGCCCGAAAAACAAAAAAAAACACATTTAATATAGTCTTTACAGAATATGCTAAAATTTTTTTCTTAGATCAAAAAAATTAATTAGTAAATTTGACTGCCTTTTTTCAGTACCTAAAATGCAATCTGTTAGTTTGTAGGTGGAACTTATTATTTTATTGTGTCATACTCTGACCAACTGTTAATTTATATTAAACCAGGTATATTTATATAAAAAGAGCAAATTATCTTAAAAATGATCAGAAATATTCCCTATTCCTTCCAATAAAATTCCATCCTAGTGCTTTCTGTTAATTGCCCCTGGCCTTGTATAGGACAACAGATGGACTCCATGGCTGAAAGGAAAAATTCATGCATTCTAAAGGAAAGTTTAGTAGAAATTCTCAGAGAAAAAAAAGGCATAAAAAGGAGTATTTGAAGGCAAAATCATATGCAATTTATACATTATTCTCTGTAGTCCAGACATAAATATTTTTAAAGTATGTAGATAGAAATACAGGTTTCCCTCACTACACCTAAGTAGTACTTTCCTATGAAAACTTTCATAAGCTGAAAAAGTATAAAGTGAAGAAGCAGTTACCTCAGGACACACCTTGCTAACAGATGCACAAAATAAATCACAGATGCTCACAGACAGAGTTCAAAGCTTATGGCTCCTTGACGCTGAGATGCAGCTGAGTGTAGGTCCTGGGGAAGGAGCTTGGCGAGGCCACTCTCACTGCTTGGGGTGCGCTGCCTCTATAAGAGCTTGATTGCAAAACAAATACTAATGCTATTTTCATTTTTCTCCACTTTTCATAAAAATGAAAATCCTCCTTGGATTTCTTTTTGTTAGCTAAAACAAGCACTAATGTAGGTCTTTCATAAAAACAAAATGGAGTAAAGTGAGCTTTTGAAAACTGGGGAATACCTGTAAATACTTTACAAAACACTTGATAATAGTAGGGAAAGACAATTTTTAAATTTATAACTTATCTATAGTTCCATGCTTTTTAACTGCATCATATTCTCTTTGTTCTTAGGTTTGATATTCTATTAAAAAAACATATTTGTTGAGCTACATATTTTTCTCAAGGTTCTTGTTCTATGTTTGAGGAAAAAGGCCCCCCCCTAGTGCAACGTAACACTTTTGTATTAAAGGATGACCAATTACGTCCTTCTTCTCTTGTTCACACTTTTCACTAGTCAGATGAAATGTTTTGCAAATTTAGAACATATGCACCATCTAGCTTTGGCGTACATAATTCACACAGTGAAAGGCAGTGTAGTTACATGACTAAAAGGAACCAATTTGAATCCAGAGAGACCTTCTTTTGTCCTAGGCTGTGTGAATATGGACTAATTATTTACCATCTCTGGTTTTCAGTTTCCTCATCTATAAAGTGAAGACAACCATACCTACGAAGCTGTGATATAGATAAAATGACATAAGTATAGAAAGTTGTTGGCTTAAAAACACTACATACATCTTTTAGAATTGAACAGCCACGAGTAATTGGCTAAATTTTTACCTACGTATAAAGAAAATGTAATCATTAAACAAAATCCGTCCTTTCGAAAAGAGAATTTTTTCCCTTGTCTAATATCTTTTATGAACTGGAGCAGTTCATACAGTGATGATTAGAGGAGCAAGTGTTGTGGGACACAAAGAAAGGGGATGTCAGTTTGATTTTGGAGACAATAAAAGGCCTGAGGAAATATAGAGATGTTTCAACTAAGAAAGAAAAAAAATTTGAAAAATTTACTTAATATACCAAATATTTGATGATGTGGACACCAAATCAATGCAAAGGCCATGCAGTCGTCCATTTTGGCTGCTTATCTATCTATCTATGTAAAAGTTTAGGCCCTGCCCCAGCCTCGGGACAGTTCTCCTGGTCCTGGAGGCTCTGGGAAGACTCTTGGAACTCATAGAAATCCTGCCAGTCCTCATCTGCCACCATCGCCACCCCGGCTCCAGAATCCAGAAAGCTCTCTAATGAGATTAAGAAAGCATGAGTCCAACGTTCAGATAATTTTATAGTTTTGTGTGTTACTTTTTTTTTTTTTTTTGGCCATGCTGCAGGGCTTTGCAGGGTTCCCTGACCAGGGATTGAACCTGGGCCACAGCAGTGAAAGCGCCGAGTCCTAACCACTGGACTGCCAGGGAATTCCCTGGTAGGGTTACTCTTGGTCTCTCTCCTGGAACAGAGGCCACCCTGAAGAGGGAGTTGTCAGCCATGGTCATTTCTCAGAAGTGTCTGCTTTTATTCAGATAAGAGGCACTCCAAGAAGGCTTGTTTCCTGCATCTGTTGAATCTCAAGTATTTCTTCAGCTTAAATTGTCTTTATACTAACCATGGGGTTAAAGGGAATGTTTCCATACAGTGAATTCTATTCCTGTTTTGAGATGTGCTTGTGATCCCAGGACCCCAAATCCCGGATTTGAGGGTCTGGGAAAGTCGATGATCATGTCCATCACCTCAGTTATTAAGGACCCTTCTTTCTTGAGGATTATAGCAGTACTGCCTATGTTGAGGGTCATATTTTGGGTGACCAATGACTCTGCCTAATCTGATCCTTATATAGTCTCCCAGCAGAAATGTCTCGTAGGCTCCATAAAACATACAAACTGGGCCAGGCAAAAGAAAGAAAAGTGATTTGCTCAGAATTTGCAGCTGTATTGACGATTAGCTATAGCTATATAGACCAGCACTATCTAATAGATGCACATATTTTAAAAGTAAAAATTTAAAAAGTAAAAATAAACAAGTAAAATTCATTTTAATAGTGTATTTTATTTAATACAACATATCTAAAATATCATTTCAACATGTAACATACATAAATACCTTATTGAGATATATTAATTCTTTCTTCATATGACATCTTCAAACTCAGGTGTGTATTTTATATTCATATTGCAAAAGTCAGCTCAGAAGGGCCCCGGTTCAGCTGCTGATTGGTCTCTTGTGGCTTGTGCCTACCCTATTGGACAGTAGAAGGGCATGTGATTAATCTGACTTAAGGAAAAATGTGGTTACACAGGGAAAGATAATCTCATTCTAGAATTCATGATTAAATTTTTATTTTATTTTTCATTGAAGTATAGTCGATTTACAGTGTTTCACGTGTACAGCAAAGTGATTCAGTTATTTAAGGAATGTGTAACCTAGCACACAATAAAGAATGAGTAATCTAGCACACAATATTTCACCTCTTTAAGATTCAAAATATGACCACCTAGAGATCCATAGCGTTAGGACCAAAGGTCAAATATCAATGTAATTTCCAATGGAAATTGATCAAGAAGGAAAATCCATATCCTAGACCTGAGAAGACTCAAGAAAGCTGCATAGCTGTCTTTCAATATCTGAAGGAGTCTCAGAAGACAACCAACATGAATAAATGCTCTTTGTTCAAAGGAAACTAATATTTTAAATGTATATTGAGAACTCCTCTGTTGTCATTTGAATCTGACGGCAGAATCTCGTTTCTGCTGAGAACTGGCTTCCTATATTTCCATCCTGAGGAGAAGCTTCAATGTACCCAATTCCCTCATTCTGTAATTATAAGTCTTGTGTCTCAGCCTCCTTCTGGAAAGAGCCCCCCACCTAAATGTTAGGAAGTCATTAAGAATTCATCTCCATTCAGTCTTTCGAATTTCTGCCAAGATTGCTAACAGAGTGCCCAAGAGCTCTTGGTTGCTTGCAGATCGGGGCTGAGCTGAGCAGGCAGGCTTACACTGAATCTTCATTTCCCATTACTGATTCTGAGTGATCTGACTTCCTATCAGATTTAATTTTGATGGCTTCTATTGGTTGTATTAGTGAAAACAGTGGGAAAAATGAATAATAACATATGAAAAACGTCTACAGTGGAATCACATTACTAACATGGATATTTCATTCCTTAATAGCTGACCTGGGCACAATTTGCAACTCCTTGTCAGCTGGGTATTGAATTGTTCAATAAGTACATGTCTCTCTTTTGTGAAATTAGCTTACTCTACTTCTTTTTTTTTTTTTGTAATTATCATAAATATGGAAGCATATAACATATGGTAGTTTTATTTCTTCATCAATATGAAGATGTGTGACACCAGAGAGAGAAAAATTGAACAGTTTGTGTGTCAGCACAATATAGACAATTAATTACTATTAAGATACACTAGGGGATAGTTTTTTTTTTTTTTTTTTTTTTTTGTGGTATGCGGGCCTCCGTCTGTTGTGGCCTCTCCCGTTGCGGAGCACAGGCTCCGGACGCGCAGGCTCAGCGGCCATGGCTCACGGGCCCAGCCGCTCCGCGGCACGTGGGGTCCTCCCGGACCGGGGCGCGAACCCGGTTCCCCTGCATCGGCAGGCGGACGCGCAACCACTGCGCCACCAGGGAAGCCCGGGGATAGTTTTTATTATAAGCAATCTCTGTGTTTTCCGGGGTTTTGAAGAATTGTATCTATGACCATGTATTATTCAAAATATAACCATGATACCTCCGCTCTGCTTTATAAAAATCAAATCATTACTGTCAAGCAGTGTTTGCCCTGTGAGTTTATCAAGCCACATATACCTAATGATAGTTTCCTAAAGGAGTGACAGTGCACTTTATAAAGCTGTTTAGAGTAAAAAATATACAGTTTACTACAAGTGATTACCTAATCTATACAGTTTACTACAAGTGATTACCTAATCTCCTTTTACTTCCTATAAAGTCACAGCATAAAAGTAGCTTGAATAAATGCCAAAGGGGCATAGTTTGAGATGACATATACTAAAAATTTTTGCTTTTGAGGACTGCAGAAAGTAATGACTATGGAGATGTCTTTTATATTAGGAGAATATCTTTTACTGAGCACTTATATGCTTCTTTTGAATAGTTCCCTTTCATCTTATATGTCAAAATAAAAGAAAAGAAATATACCTTTCCACCATATCAGACCCCAGAAACTGGATATTAAGTGGCATATATATACATACACACACACACACATATATATACACACACACACATACACACACACACACACACTCTAGAATAGTCTAGTGATTTTAAAAATAGAACAACTAGTTTAAAGTTGCACTTTTCTTGTGGTTCTTTACAAAAGAGAAAAAATAAGTCATTGGATAAAAAATACAAAGCCATTTAAAACACTCAACTAAAAATGGAAACAAAGCGATATATGTATATGTGTATATATTAAAGGAAAAATCTATGTCTATATTATATATACATATATATAATACATAATACCTGCTCTCCTTTAAAGTGGCACAAATGATGCATCACCAGCCAAGCTGGGCACTTTATGTCTTGTAAGGTCACTCTGCATGCAGATTACTTGGAAGATTACTGTTTGCCTCTCTTGTGTGACTTCCATGAAGTCAGCATTCAGTAAGCCTGGCTTCCTGGCAAACAACGGAACATTCAGCTCATATGTGGGGAAAGAGATATCTCCAGTGAGAAGGGAGGGGAGGGAGTGGGAAAAGTGGCAACTCTGGTGCAAAGGAGCAAAGAACGGTGGTTCATAAGGAGGGTGGGAGAGCCAGGCCTGCCACAGTATAGATTCCACAACTGGCACTTACTTGGCGGATGAGCCACTGGGGCACTGACCTTGGCAGCTTTACGGAGGTAACCTTTATGTGAAGAGGAACTGTTCTTCAACGGTGTCTCCAACATGCTTGCCACGAATTTTTTTTGCACTAAGGGAAAGGGGGCAAGGCATGGAAAAGCATATTGGATTGTTTCATTCCCCATTTACCCTTTGTTGCAGAGGCAACAACGTTCATGGTTCATTGTGGAAAATTTCCTGTGTGTCCGGTGTGTTCTTCATCATCCTTAAGGACATGTAAAGGACAGTTAATTAGAGGACACAACAACAGTGGCTTTTATTAGTTCACTGCATTTTCCTAGTCCTCATTAGTAACCTGTTGTATGGGTAATTCTTTTAGTCCATCTCATTCCCAGTGGGCCAGTCTCTACCTGGAGAATGTTGCCTTCTGTCCTAGTGTCCCTTCTTTCACCCACAGGCCACGTTATAAAAGTGGCTGTGATGGTGGCCCTCTTGCTTCCATTTATGTGGCTATTAGTCACCTGTAATTTGTTATTCTTAGTACTCATGTACTGACAATCAGAGGTGCCAAAGTATAGGGTACCTTGTGCCTGAGAAAGAGAAAACCCTTGCTTAAGAGAGTTGGAGGGAATTTTATACTCTCACAGTTAGAAGCATGAATTCAGTGGGAGAAAACAGAAAAGAATATCTAACCTTGTCTTTTGATGAATATAGAAATACCAGGAACAGTCTTCATACTGTAAAAAAAGGTTTATTTGAAGAGTTTACATGCCTGTGCATGCATAGTAGGCTGAGACTGGTGGTAAGCCCATTCAGAAATTTCAAGTCATGGCTCCTTCGGGAATAATGTGCTATTGTGTCTGCTAGCTCCAGGCCAGAAAGGGCTTTTTCCCTTATAGCTGGCGTCAGGCTTCGTGATGAATCACTTGCCTCTTGATATTTATGCTCTTCTTATTTTGTTGGAGATTACTGGCCATGATTGATGGCTCCACGCAACTGATAAAAGCAGAAAATAGCTGCTCTAGAGTAAAACAACAGGAAGAAAAAGACCATACTATACTTCTGCCTGAGGTTTGCAGCTAAGCTAGTCAGTTATGCTTGCCCAAGAATGGGAATTTAATTTCCTATTTTGTCCCTCAGATATTATAGTCTGTACTCATAATAACCAGATCATGCTGTAAATCAAGAAAAATAGTGTCTTCTAAACTAGCAAATACTTTTAAGCTAGACTGAATATGGCTCCATTTTGAAAGGGTGTTGTGGATTATAAAAACAGTATCATCTTACATGTTTACTTTCTATATATTGGTACTGCATTATGTACTTTTTATTTTTAGTATTTATCATAATTCTAATTGATCAGCTACTTATTCATCATTTGTTTATTGACAGTCTTACATGCTAAACGAAGCCTCAAGAGAAGAGGGAAAAATCCATCTTGGTCATTACTTATACCCATCAGCTACACATATGAGGTGTTCAATAAACATTTAAAATCATTGGATGAATAACTAATACAAGGTTGTATAATGTAGGGTCTCACTATATTATGTACTTTCTTATGAAAAATCAGCCAAATGTATACATTCCTATGAAAATACAAGGAAGAGGTAAGAGTAACAAGATAGGATGTGGTATAGAAGTTTGTGGCGGGGGGCATTTACTTTTTTGACTCAGGAGAGGAGATTAGAGCAGGTTACAAGGCAAGGATGGTGTTTGAAGTAGGACTTGAAAACAGAAGAGCAATGGAAAGTTTGAGGTGCTGAGAAGCATCAAAGATATTTGGGTAGAACAGATTGAAGCAGAGGGCTGATTTATGGGAGTTGTTGGAAATCATGCTGGAAAAGACAGATCAGGATCAGTTTGTCAAAAGGTTTGTGTAACAAACTGGAGGATTTAGTCTCCATTTAGTCAGAAAGGGTGTCAGCGAGGCTTTTCAGCGAGTATCATGATCAGAGCGAGGCACTGGGAAGACTTAATCTGAGAGCAATGGGAATGATTTGTTTGCAGGGTGAAGAAGGAACTAAGGAGTCGCATTAGAATGCTATCATTATTGTCTAGAAAGTGGTGAAGGAGGAGCATTTGAACTTGGGAGAGTGATGGCTTGGAGGTTATCAACATCAGTTACCAAGCCAGTCATGGCACTGTTACCAGAAATATGAAAAAACAAACGACGAAAAAGTTGGGATGACAAGATGAATTTAGTCCTAATCATGTAAGGTTAGAGGCACTGATCGGCCATGTTTAGAAAGTTTGACAACGCACCTGGAAATCTTAGTGGCAGAGCAGTGCAGGATAATGGAGAATACCAACATGAGGAAAGTGGATGGATTAAGCAGATTGGAGGTGAAGGTCATTGGGTCATCGGAGGTAAAAAGGTGAGGTTCTTTAGTGGCAAGTAGTCTGGGGGTAAAGGATGAGCCAGAAGAGAAGACGGATACAAGAGAATTTACTTGTTTCCCAGCTCCTGGGATCTGCTTCTCGCTGTTTATCTAGAACGATGATGGGGACTGCGAATGAAATATCATACCACTAAATACGTAACTGAGCCTTCACTATGTGCCAGGCATGGTCGTGGGCTCTGAAGGGGTAGAAGGAAGTATAATTCATAACTGCCTTTCATAAGAGGTTTATAACGCAGCCAGCAAGATGTCATTTATTTAATTACTAATTATTCACAAGTGTGAAGTAAGCCCCTGTGTTGTACTAGGCATAGCTACTCTTCTCTCCACTCAGAAGTCTCTCGTCCAGGCTAGATATTTCAGTTCTTTCTACTACTTTTAAAAATGTGCTGGCAAACCCTTTTTCCTACTCCTATTCTCCCTTTAATTTATCAACATTGCCCTTAAAGTGTGCTGTCAGAAGAACTGTGCACAGAGGTAAGCTGACCTGCAAAAGTTGGACTGTGGCCATTATTTCACAATGGTAGAATTCCCCGCATCAGGGTGTTATCTTTCTATTAATGCAGAAGCAAAGACTGCTTTTTTTTTTGCCATTTTATGAAAATAATATAACATTTTATTATATAAGCAATTTATATGCGTTGTAGAAAAATTAGGAATTAGAGATAAGTGGAGAAAAAGAAGGAAAAGATAAAAAGGAATTCCACACTCCCAAATTCCAGTTTTTCCACATGGAATGGTCACTTCTCCATTTAACTCAGTTATTTGTTAACTTCCATGTCCAGCAGCTACATGACTGCGGGACTGTTTCCACTCCTTTCTGAGATTCCTTGGTGGCTCCTCCTACTGTGCCTTCTTAGTCCGTGAGATGCTACTTGTGCCTTTCTTTTCACTTTGCCCCAGGTCTTAGATCTGAACCCTCCTCTCAGATCTAGGCTGCTGCCCTGTGGGCACTGACCTACTGCTTAGAGCTCACTGATGTTGCAGGGTCATTTCCCTGCATTGAAGAAACTACCTACAACCCTTTCCTAGGGTCCCATGGCAGTTGCTCTGTCTTCATCAGAGTTTGGCACTGCTGCCACTCTTCTCTAGAATTTCAGTGGATTTCTTGTATACATCACGTGCTACCCACATGGCTCTCAGGGTCATATGGTGATGCCCAAGCCATGAGAAAATGTTCTTAATGGAAACTGGCTGTACTCATTGCCATTACACAGGAAACCTCGGTGCCTGATACATGACTCCATTTGTCATTTCTAATTAATGCCAATTGAAACCCAAATCACCTTCTGGGAGACACTGACCTTGGGTTTTTCCTCTGATCACTTTCTTGCCTCAGGGTCTTCCCATTACACTTTGCCTCCACTCCCAGGAAAGCTGCTAGAGGCCTGGGCTCTGACGACCACCTTGATATTTCTGTCTCTCCTATTGGAGAATGTCCACCTCATTGGAGGTCCAGGTGACTCTCTCTCCCTTACTGGTGGGTGGGGCCAGTCATAGGGCACATCAGCATCCTTGATAGTGAGCTCAGAACTATAGTAAACTCTAGATTTATTGTCAGTTCACTCCACCATATCATCACAATACTCAGAGACATAAGAACCTGAAAACCCCATTCAGATAGGAATTTATCAGGTGAAAAAGCTGAACATTCTGGAAAGCCAGAGAAACTGATCCCAGGTAGAGCTGTGTACAGGGACTTAAATGATAGCTTCAGGACCTGGATTCTCTCTGAACATCTGCGCTCTGTTTCCTATCGTTTCCACCTTCAGACAGACTCTCTCATACCAGTGGAAACATGGCTACTGTATAGGTTGAACCAATACCCTCCTAGTCTCAAATTCAAGGAAAAAGAAGCCCTCCTAGCTTCCATCAGAAAGTTAATATTAGGCTCAAATCACTCCTTTGACAATTCCTGAATTGATCATTATTGTAGGGGAATGAAAGTTACTGATTAATGTAGGCTGGGTCACATGCCAACTCCTAGAGCTGGGGATAGGGGTGGCCCCAGAAGAAACTAGGTCACTTTTGCCAAAAAAAAAATGAGAAATGGATGCTTAATTGCTCAAATCAAACACATATCTACCACAACTTCTACCTGCCATTGTCCCGTGGCATACTGGTGAAAATACCATTGAGTGGGATACTGTCATTCTATACCTGGAAAGGTGCCCCATGTACATACACCTGGAATCCTGAGACAACCTGTTATAGACTCATTTTTATTTATCAATGATGAGTTTGTACTAGGTACTGTCTTGTAAAATGGTTTTTATTGTTTTATTTAAGGGGTATATCATGACCAGCTTTTCATATGTATATATATATATATATAAAATTATATATAAACACTTGGTTTTATAAGAATCTGTTGAAAAGATTGTCACCATTTATTCAACTGTACCCTTTCCTTATTGTTGAACAGTTGTTTTCTTTTAATTTTAAGTAATTATAAATAGCTCAGCAATAAATATTTGTGTAGCCGATACTTAGGAACATATTCTTTATTGCCTCCTTAAAATGAGCTACTAGAAGTGGAAATTTGTGACTAGGGTATACAATTTTTTAAGGCTCTTGTTACATATTGATAATATGGTGTTATTCTCTCTCTCTCTCTCATACACACACATACATGCACCCACACACATATTCATATTACACTGTTAGTTCATACTAAATTTGAGATCACTATTGCTTTTTCACACATATAAACTGCTGCTAATTTAAGTATTCTCTTTTGAGTACAAAAGCAATCTATAAGCCTCAAATTTCTTAACACTTTATTTCAAATCCTGTTTCTGCACTATGTCCAACCCAGGTTTGTGTTATCTGTAAATTACATAAGCAGGCCTTCAATATCTTCATCCAAGTCTCTGGTAAAAAGTCTGAGCTGTGCAAAGCCAAGGTCTTGTTGCAGTCTACTAAAGTCTCCTTACATGTCGACATCAAATTACTAGAACTTTAGAATCTTTGAATTTAGATTCAGCTCAGAATAAAACAGCTCAAGTGCTTATTTTTTTTTTAACCAATTAGGAAACAGACCCAAAGAAATTTACTAATGTTTACAAGGTCACACAGGTAGAATGATAACGATACATACTGTTATTGTTGTTCATATTTAATTCCACTCTCTTTTTCCTCCCTACTTGCCAATTGTTTTATCCAAAATTATATCATTGGAGGATTCATTACACACATCACTGAAATCAAGAAAATTATGTCAATGACATTTTCCTCTTAACCCATTAGCAGAAATGAAGTCAATGTGACATGCCTTGTTTTTTAGTGTTCCATTTATTAATTCAACCTATATTTTCTCACTGTGCTAAGGAAAGTGTATATACTCCCCTCCGTAGCTTGAAGATCGTTCTCCCTTGTGAACATTGGAAACAAAACTAATTGGTTGGGATCTTGGAGCCCAACACCTTTTCACTTGAGGAGGCAGGAAACTGTGTCATGGAGAAATAAAATGACTTACCAAAGAGTAATGTTGAGTCAGTTGCCTTTTCTTTGTCATCTGTGAACATTACATCATACAGCCTGAGACTATTTCTCGTTCTTTTTATTTGGAACACATCTTTAAAGTTCTTTATATTGTGTATAGAATTTTTGAGCCTCATCTTGTTCAGTAAGGGCTTAGTCTTCCTGATACTGCTCATAGAAGTTCACATTAATCTTTTGGCTTAGTCTTGGTCATGTCCCCACATTCCACAGCTTGTCCTAGTCCCTTTTAGAAGGTGTCTTTAGTTGCCTCCTTCCTTACAATTTTAGAGCATTTTAAATGATTACTTAGTTAAGATTCTTTCCCTCCAGCCCATTCCAGCTTGCCCCTATTATCACAAAGCCCATCCCTTTAAAATGGCATGGTTTTGCCCTAAGCTTTTAAAATATCTTTTCTAAAACTTAAGTAGAACCTTCCATTCCCACACCTTACTGTTACTTGGTAGTAATTGCTGTTACCAAGTCTTGTGTAGCACTGTAGCTTCTACCCACATTGTTGCCATTTCCACATTGTCAATTTGTCTTTCAGTGATGATTAAGATTAGGTAGAGTCTTTCTTCCTCTGAGCGGACTACAGTTGTCTGGAGGATTCTTTTCCACATCCAGTGTTTCCCAGCAATGCCTGTGATGGGGTGTGTAAGTCTGTCTAAGTCCACAGTTCAGTATTGCAAATCCCCCCTGGCTGCTGACATAACACACATTCTCCACAATCTGATTTATTGGTAATAAAGATGGTATATCTATATATTTTTCCCTTTCTATTTGTGTTGTCTGTCTAGCTCTTCTCTCTGTTAGTTCAGGCAGGGAAGAATGGATGTTAATGCTTGAGTTCCACCAAACCCAATACCTGGGAACCATGTCTGGAAACATTGAATACAACTCCAGTGCCTGTAGTAAAAGCCTGTTAGCCTCCCGCTACGAAGTTCCTTAAAGATAGCTCTGAGGGACCGTGTGGCAGTAAAATGAGGAAAGTTCTGTTTGTTGGAGAGAAGAGGAAAAGAAGCTAGCAAAAGAAATAGAAAAAGAAGAAGTAGATGGAAAGTGAGAGATGATACAGGAATTTACAGATACAGAAATCACACAAGTTCCCCAAATAGCTTCAGATGCGTTATAGATTGTGCATGTGGTGATTTTGATGGTAAAAATAAGAGAGATCAAAAGGTAGCCAGAAAGGCTATTTAAGGACGATAAACGCTCTAACCTTTTTTTTAAAAAAAGGTTTTTTTTTTTTTTGATGTGGACCATTTTTAAAGTCTTTATTGAATTTGTTACAATATTGCTCCTGTTTTATGTTTTGGTTTTTTGGCCGTGAGGCATGTGGGATCTTAGCTCCCTGACCAGGGATTGAACCCGCACCCCCTGCATTGGAAGGTGAAGACTTAACCACTGAACCTCCAGGGAAGTCCCTCATGTTTTTTTTAAGATAAAGGATATTGAAAGAAAGAGTCCATGAAAGAGACTGAAAATGTTAGAAAGGAAGTATTTCTGTGTGTGTGGAGAGAGAGAGAGAGAGAGAGAGAGAGAGAGAGAGAAAGGGGAGAATCTTATATCAATGTTTCTTAAAGTAATTTTAAAATTCAGATTCTTCAATAAGCTCAGGGATCTGTATCTTAATACCTGGTGATTTCTAAGCACACTAAAGATTAAGAACTATTATCTAAGCACATAGAAAAGGGATGGAATTTAGTGTTTACTGGCAAGAGATTAGCTTTAGATAAGAGGTAAATCTCCTCTGACACTAGTTGGAATGATGTGAAGATAGAAATATGTTTAGTATATGGTAAAGTAAAAAAGGTATATAAAAAGAAAGGCAAGAAAACTGTGTTACTTAATGTTGCATGGTTTTTCACTTCTGTTATTTGTTTAAGGAGAGGAATAATTTTCTCAGTGTATTAGCCTATGTGCTGGGTACTTTACTTTTGTTCTGTGACTTAATCTTCAACAGTCACTCTATATAGTAGACATGATTATCTCTCTTTTTTTCTTTTTTTTTTTTTCTGGTACGTGGGCCTCTCACTGTTGTGGCCTCTCCCGTTGCGGAGCGCAGGCTCCGGACGCGCAGGCTCAGCGGCCATGGCTCACGGGCCCAGCCGCTCCGCGGCATGTGGGATCTTCCCGGACCGGGGCACGAACCCGAGTCCCCTGCATCAGCAGGCGGATTCTCAATCACTGCGCCACCAGGGAAGCTCTCTTTTTTTCTTAAAAAAACTAAGGCTCATAGAAATTGAGTAACATGTCAGGATGACACATCCAGGTACTGGTAGAATCAGGGTCTGGTCTCAGGTGAATATGTCTCCAAATCTCCAGCTTCTTTAGCATAGGGTAAGGGTTATCAAAGTTTTTCTGTAAAAGGCCAGGGAGTAAAGATTTAAAGTTTTGTGGACAGCTACTCAACTCTGCCACTGAGTGCACAAGCAGCCACAGATAATAATGTAAATTGTGGGCATACCCGGTTCCAGAAAAGCTTTATTTGTGGACACTGAAATTTGAATTTCGTGTAATTTGCATTTATAACAAAATATTTTTCTTCTTTTGATTTTTTTTGCAACCATTTAAAAATGTAGAAACCATCTCCACCTTGCGGGCTGTACAAAAACAGATGGTAGGCCAGATTTGGCCCACGAGCCATAGTTTGGCTTGTCAGCTCCTGGCCTAGGGCTCTGGCTATCAAATTCAAGCTCTCCACAGCATCCTTCCAAATGTATGAACTGAGATTATCCAATCAGAGTAAAAACTAGTGTTTTTACCAGTATGAAGTAAAAGTTTGAAATAATCATTGTTTTTCAGAGGAAAAACATGATTCTCCATTAGTTTCTATATAATTTTGCATCTTTTGATCCTGGACCAAAACAGGAAAAAGCAGACTATGATGGGGATTGTGTTGCCTATCATCTATTTGTTTTAACAGATTCATTTTCCATACTGCTCTGAGACCGAGGAGGCTGGTCTGAATGCATTCCTCCTTATTCTCTGGTTTTGGTTGGGGTTGGTCAACTGGAAGCACCAGTAGGGAATGAAAGGGAAGGAGGAAAGTCCAGTTAGGGTCTTTCTTCATCTGCTCCCTCCCTAAAAGGTCCAAGTAGGTGGGATGTTGACTCTAAGGTTTCAGGTCCTTTTCAAGCATCCCTCTTTGCAGGTTCCAGGAACCACTCTCTTCCTCTCTACTTCCCGCCTAGAAAGAGTGTCTGTGTCCTGCACTACTAGTCCTGGGGTGCTGCACTAGCCCTCAGGTTTTTCCACATCTTTCTCACACCTTTGTCACCAGTCCTTTTATTGATCTCTTCCCATGTTACACAATTTGATTGTGCCCTGTTCCTCGTGAGGACCCTGTCTAATACAAAGAATGTGATTGCTTGTAGCAATATCTGTTTAAGAGGCTTCTGCAGAGTGTCTCATCCTCTGCAGGAAAGAAACAGACAAACAAACATTCTTTCCTTTGTGTCCACACTGTACCCTGTAATATATTTTTAACAGCTTTACTGAAGTTTAATAGACATACAATAAACTGCACATATTTAAAGTGCCCGTTTTAATAAGTTTTGATATATATGTGTAGCCATGAAATCAACACCAGAATCCGGATGAGTATATTCATCACACCTAAAATTTCCTTGTGCCCTTTTGTGATCTCTCCCTATTGCCCTACCTCCTCCATTTGGCCCCATCCCCAAGCAATCACTGATCTACTTTCTGTTGTTAAAGATTAATTTACACTTTTAAGAATTATATATACCTGGAGAATCATTTCAGTATGAACTCCGTTTTTTTTGGTCTGGCCTCTTTCTCTTGGCATAATTATTTCTTATAATATATTCAGTTATTATATTACTAAGTGTTTATTGCCTGTACATGCCAGCGTATCTATTTGCCTCTGTTTAGACTTTGCAAGTTCTTCAAGGTATGCTACACTTGTCATTGTATCCCTAGAACCTAGCACAGTACTTGACATAGAAAAGATACTCAGTAATTATGGAAGGAAGGAAAGAAAGGAAGTGTGGGATGGCAAGTAGCCTCCATCCCCTGAGAGCTAACTGCTTCTCTAGCAATGAAATTTCTTAAGTACCTCTGTGGACAATGTTTAATGATCTGTTCGCAGTTGAGCGCTGTCAATAGGACTGGCCCTCAGTCAGGATATGAAGCAGATGAATTTCTTGCTCTTTTACATGGGATCTATTGTCCTGCACCTCATCCTTCCTTCCTCTCATCTCCTCTGCAGGATCCAGAAATCTACCTGCCTGATGTATATAAATGATGCACCAATTTCTCACCCCAGGCCAGCAGAGGAGAGAGGATTCCCGGGGAGGAGTGATAAGGTTAGACAGCGTGGGATTCCAGAGCTGAAGCAGAAATAGTTTTGCATGTGTGCGTGGGGTAAGGGTGTAGATCACATACTCCCATACAGGTACCTCCCCGAGAGAAATGAACAGGAAATGTACGTTCATAGTTTCTTTCTCTATCATTTTGGGCTAAATCTGTGGAGTCTGAAGGACTGTGGTAGCCTTTATTGAGAGCTAAATAGTATGATTCCTTCCCTTTAGGTTTCTCAACTACAAGACAACGAGATTGATTCCGCAGGAAAGCACAGGCCTTGAGAAATCAGCTTTGACTTCAGGCTACAGTGAGTACACGAATTGGTTTGGTTAATGGGCTGAAAATCCTGTGATAGAACCCTCTCCCCTCTTTCAGATCCGTGATGTCTATAGATCTTAGCCCATTTAAGTTTGGTATAGCCTGGAAAAGTCCTCCTCCTCTATGTTCTCTTCTCCCATGGGTTTATTAACACCTATTAAAATCGTGTCTTTATTCTGGGACAGAGATGGACAATAAGAGTCCTATAGGATTAAAAAAGGTAAGGAATTCCACTGCCTCTTCCATCTCCTCTAGATGCTCTGTGTTCTTCTGTCTTCAGCCCTTTAACAGAGTGGAGACTGATTATGTACACTTTAGTGTGACCAGGTTCTATAGATAAGCCCAGGTTTGCTGAGCCAGCAGCCAGCTTACTCCCAAGGGATCCTGGTGCTGAAGGAATATGAGTAACTGAAATCCCAGGCTATAGATTTCAAGAGTGTTGCCTCCAATTCTTGACAATTGCATAGATGTAACAATTTATACAAGAACTAAATAGATTTGTGGGTTACCCTGTAAACTTAACCACCATGTATAACACGTTGTAGAAATTTTCTTCTATTCCTGCTTGGTTAAGAGATTTCTTTAAAAATCAGGAATGGATAGTGCCTTTTTTCAAATGCTTTTTCTGAGTCCTGTCGAGATGATCATATTATTTTCTCTTTTGGTTGTTGATATGGGGAATAATGTTGATGGATTTTTGAACGTTAAATCAACCTTGCATTTCTGCAATAAACTCCACTTGGTCATCACGTATTATCCTTATTTTTTGTTTTATCTGATTTTTTATTATTTTGCTGAGAATTTTTTCAGCTATGTTCATGAGGGATACCTTCTGTGATTTCTCTTCTGTTATGTTTTTGTCTGGTTTTGCTATCAGAGTAATGCTGGCCTCATTTAGAAGAGTTGGGAAGTATTCACTCATTATCAATTTTCTGGAAGAGTTTATGTAGAATGGTAATTCTTCCTTCAATGTTTGGGAAAATTCACCAGGGAAGCCATCTGTGCCGGAGTTTTCTTTGTGGGAAGGTTTGTAACAGCAAACTCAATTTCTTTGACAGCAGTAGAGAGGCTACTCAGAATATCCAAGCTTATTTTCAAGTGATCTTTGTTAGTTTGTGTCTTTCAAGTTATCTCTCCACTTTATCCAAGTTGTTGAACTTATTGGTATAAACGTGTCTATCCTTCTTTTCCTTTTAATATCTTTAGAATCTGCAGTGATGTCATTTCTCTCCTTCCCAATGTTGATAATGTGTGTTATCTCACATTTTTCCCTTATAAGTCTGGCTAGAAGTTTATCAATTTTATTAAAGTTCTCAAAAAACTAGCTTTTGATATCACTGATATTCTCTATTACTTTTTTCCCGATTTTATTAACATATACACTGACATTTATTATTTCCTTCCTTTGGCTCACTCTCTTTAACTTGCTTCTCCTTTCTAGTTTTTTAAATTGGAAGCTGAGGTCTTTGATTTAAGACCTTTTCACTTTTCTAATATAGACAGTACTCTAAATTTTCTTCCAAGTTCTGCTTTAGAGGAAGCCCACAAATTATTTTTTTTGGGGGGGGGGCCTTCAAGTTTTTATTGATCACAACTTATTTTTTCGTTCATCTGCAGAAAATAATTTTTGAATGCCTCCTAGTTAGCTGTCACTGCCCTAGACACTTTCATAGGCCTTTCATCCTCATCCTTACAACAGCCCTGTGAGGTAGGAATTGGCCCCATTTTACAGAGTTCATAACAGGTAGGAGATTATTGCTTCAAATACTTCTATTTGCCACATGTTTTCAAGGACTAGAGGTTCTTATTGAGTCATTTGGTCAAGAGCTCTCACTGGTCAGGGGTTCCTATAGGTTGCTCTAAGATTCCAAGAATCAAACTACTAGAATTTTCCTGCGACAGGAGTGATGGGGTCGGTGGGATAAGAGTGAAGGAAGTAGAGTCAGTAGTCTCTCCCTTTGTAGCACCATTTGAGTTTGCTTTGGTCACTTGTGCACAGCCGGGGGAGGAGACAGTGGGAGAGGAGGGAAAGTGATTTTAAGTCTTCTCACTTCTTCAGGATGAGCTTCCTCACAAGCGCTGTAATCTGGGACCCGATCTCCTCCACCGACACGGTTGGGTCCCAAGTGCCCTACCACCTTTCCAACTGGGGCCACTAGGTACTTACAGAAGTTCCCGGTGGGCTCCTTCCCAGAAGTCTGGGTCGGGTACTTGAAGGCAGGGTGGGCACCAGTGCCGGTGACTGCGATCTTGCTAAACATGGGGAAAGAGACACTGTAGGTGCGGCGGGCAAAGCTCTCCATCTCCTTCTGCTGTCAGGTGCCAGTTGGCCAAACTGGTTGCAGAGGAATGCAAGCACGTCGAAGTGATGGGACCGCAGGTCCCGCTGTAGCTGCTGCAGGGCCCGGTAGTGCTGGTCTGTGAAGCCTCACTCGCTAGCCATGTTCACCCCCAGGGACATCGAGCCGCGGTGCTTCTCCAGCGACACCATCTTGCCCCGGATGCTGCCCGCTTTGAAGTCGTAGAAGTCCTGCTCGCGCTGCGCGCAGGCTGCAGCCGCCAGGAGCAGCCACGCCGCAGCCAGCGCCGCCACCTGACTCGCTTACGAGCAGGCGGCGTGGCAAGGGCAAAGGAAGGGTGCGGCCCACAAATTTTTATATGTTGTATTTTTGTTTTAATCAGATCAAAATTTCTAATTTCTCTTTGGATTTCTTGTGACCCATAGGTTATGTCGAGGTGTGTTATTTACTTTCCAAATATTTGGAGATTTTTTCCCAAATATTTCTATTATGGAATACTTATTTCCTGCTACTGTGGTCAGAAAACATACTTGTATGATTTGAATTTTTTGAATTTATTGAAATATTTAGCATGACTTGGAATATGGTCTACCTTGGAAGTGTAATGTGTGCATGAAGATAAGAATTTTGTATTCTGTTGCTGGGTATAATGTTCTATAAATGTGAATTATGCCAGTTGGTTAATAATGTTGTTCAAATTTTCTATATCCTTATTGATCTTTTCTCTACTTGTTCTATCAATTATTGAAAGATATTGAAATCTTCTACTGTTGTGGCTTTGTCTATTTCTCATTGTAGTTTTGTCAGTTTTCATTTCATGTAGTTTGAAGTTCTCTTATTATGTGTATAAATGTCTAGGATTATTATGTCCTCTTGATGAATTGACCTATTTATCATTAGGAGATGACCTTCTTTATATCTGATAGTATTCCTTGTTCTGAAATCTACTTTTTCTGATATTGATATAAAGATTTCAGCTTTCTTTTGATTGCTGTTAACATGGTGTATCTTTTACCATCCTCATACCTGTAACCTATTTGTGTCTTTATGTTTGAAGTGAATTTCTTATGGGCAGCATATTGTTGTGTCTTGTTTATTTATCCAAATGGGAAACCTCTGCCTATTAATTGGGGTGTTTAGGCCATTTACATATTTTGTGTTTGTTCATATGGTTTGGTTTAAAACTATCATTTTGCTGCTTGATTTCTATTTCTCCCACCAGTTCTTTATTCCCTTTTCCAAAATTTTCTGGCTTCTTTGGGATTAACTGAACACTTTTTGTGATTTAATTTTAATTCATTTGTTGGCTGAATAGCTGTAAATCTTTGTTCTGCTATTTTAGTGGATGCTTTAAAGATTGTAATATACATCTTTAGCTCATTACACTCTCCCTTCAAATGATGTTATACCATTTAATCAATAGTATACTAACTTTATAGTGTGCTTCCATTTCTTCTGTGCCAGCCTTTGAACTAACATGGACATACATTTTACTTTTACATTTATTATAAACCCCATGATACATGGTTTCTACTTTTGTTTAAACAATTAGTATCTTTTTTTTTGAATTTTATTTTTTTTTATACAGCAGGCTCTTATTAGTTATCTATTTTATACATATTAGTGAATATATGTCAATCCCAATCTCCCAATTCATCCCACCACCACCACCCCTGCCGCTTTCCCCCCCTTGGTGTCCATACATTTGTTCTCTACATCTGAGTCTCTATTTCTGCCCTGCAAACCAGTTCATCTGTACCATTTTTCTAGGTTCCACATGTATGCGTTAATATACGATATTTGTTTTTCTCTTTCTGACTTACTTCACTCTGTATGACAG